>NC_020491.1:3509276-3512389 GCF_000184155.1 Fragaria vesca subsp. vesca
GAGAGAGAGAGAGAGTGAGTGAACAAAAGAAAGCTAGAACAAAGCAAAGGGATAAAGAAGGATGGTAACTTCTTGCAAAAGAACAAAGGCAAAATAGTAGAGGAGGAAAAGCTCAAAATGAGAGAGAAGAGAAGGAATCAAGGTGTGTCTGACAGTAGAGGGTCATGTGCTTTGAGCTTTGCTTGTTTTATTAGAGATGCATACAGACTTTCATGGCTTCACTGTATCTCTTTGTTTCTGTCTGCAATGAATTCAAAATTCGCCAAATTTTAAAGATGATTCTTCTTCTCACTGTTTTGGTACTTTTATCCCCTCTAGCTTTATCTTTTTAATTATTTTCTTCAAACTTTTTTTAAGCCTTTCGAATCGTACTGAGCTACTATATATGTATGAACCTATTATTCGCACGTATAATTTAGTTTCAAGTTTATACCCTGCAAATTCTGGTCAGTGCCATTAGTGACTCTACTTCCAATAGCATTAGTTTGATTAATTAATTAGTTAGTGTAGGAAATGGGGATTCCTTAGGATATAATGGTTAGAGAAATGTAACTGGCTCTAATGGAATGATTTAGAAGTAGCCAACCCGTATATCCGCATCAAATATACTATCAGTAATACAAAATGTTAAGAGTTATGTTACTGGAGCTGCTAGCTTCGAACTTCTATTGCATTGTATATACGGTCTTATAATGTTTGAGTTGTACGACTAGTCTTTCATAACTTAGTATAATTCGACCGAGATTAGTAAGACTTAGTAAAATTTGACCAAGCTCAGACTAGTAAGTTAGTAACAGACACGTACTCCGACACTTATTTCATGCTCAAATGAATCACCAATACCTATCGTTCATACCTCTTGTGATTAACGGATGCTCAAAAGGTGTTAAACATCTTTAAAAGCTTTAGTTTACGCGTATCATCAGTGGAAAAGATGTATAAGCATGCAGTCTACAGAAGAAAAGGGTATAAAGGAATGGTTGATTCCCTGGTTGTGATCTTACGCATCACATCGAAAATGCAACTCCAACCCTAGCTCCAAAGTCGAAATTAAGCTTTAGCAGCAGATTGTAAAGATCGGACACGTGTACGGCCTAGTGGTACTTTGGGTTGTCCTTAACAAAGCATGCATGTCTTATCGTTCAGATAATAATATGTATAGATGATTCTACGATGATTACACATTAACATGAAAAAAGGGCATTGGAAAGAGAGAAGCTAGCTAGGCATATACTGAAAATCATCCCATGCATATTAGTTTTTTACCACCGGAAATTGGAGAGATAAAAAGAAAGTGAGCGAAAAAGAGGACATATTCAAAATGAGATTAGTATCTTTGTAATATATCTAAGATAATATATATTCCTCCATATGTATGCAGCATGCAACTTTCTTTTTGGTTTCAAAAGTTGCATAATTGCTGTGAAATTGATCGAGTGCATTCAGAGGTGAATAAAATTTTAGAGATGAGGGAATATCTAATTAAAAAGATGAAACATTCATTTAAGAATAAAAATATTAAGGCTCTAAGGAAAGGAATATCTTCCTTCCAATTCTACGACTCTAAATTAAGGGAACAAAACCCACAAAGCTTAAAGGGAATTTAAAGACCATTAGCAACCCCAAAAAATAATTTAAAGAGAAGAAGATTCTTCTGCTACTCACCTTTGATGAAGTGGGTTGGAAGGTAAGAAGATTCTCTGGAAAAATATTGGAGGAATTTTTCTGGGGTTCTGAACCTCCATAACAATTTATCCGGATTCTCCATATTGTGTTTATGGTGCTTGAATTGAGTCCAAGGATTTTTTTTTTTCGATCTATACTTAACTGCTAGTAATGGTTAACAACTCATGGAAAGTTAATTTAACTTTCAAGTACAAATGAAAAAAAGAGAGATACCCACTTTCGAATTCTTTCTTTCTCAAGATTAATGGTGAAACCATATACAAATCATGAGATCCCAATATTACACCAGGGAAATGATATATATACGACCATAACGAAGCCATAACAAAGTTTGATAAAGAGTAATAATATTCATGTCAATATGAATTCATGCATTATATAATTAGTCTCCTCTTTGTTTAGTGATTACAATTTACACCCTACGCCTGAATCGATCTTCCACGTCTTATTAAGTAATCTCGAAGAGCTTGGAATATGATTGATAGCAATGAATAACTTGCTCTCGTACTATATACTACTCGGAAATCAAAATGTAACATCGCGCAGTTGCAGAGTCAGGATTTATAATCTTTAAGGGGTCCGATATATAAACTGTTAGTTCAAGAATAAGCTTATGACTAAATCAAGATTTCCTTCATAGTAATTATGTCATTAAAAATAGGTTTTTTTTCGTAGTAAGTAGACTAAGAAATGTTTTGGGGGGGTTCACTTAATTAAACTTACCGCTTTCTTTGTTGATTTCAAGCTGTTAGCTATATAATATTGGCTATGGTGGAATCTTTACCCCCTCAGGCCTTCAAATGGCTCCGCCCCTGACATCGGGTACCAACTAACAAATAAGGATTGTAAAAGTTTTTATTCTAATAATCTACCTAGTTATTATGCAAACATCAATTCTTATGCGATTCTCCACTCTCCAATACTCGTCTTCGGTACCAAATGTTATAAACAAATGCCTCTACCAGCACTCTAGCAGTGTAGTTCTAGTATTATACAACAAGGCAACTAGTATACGTTTTCAACTATATATACGTATATATGTTCATGTGTAGATATACCACAGCCTTGTTAACTAATCTAATGCATCTGCGTAATGCATTTGCATGCTGCATATGCATGGCTTGGGACATTGGGTTCATTCTGCATGATATACGTATGGAACTCATGATCGTGAATGGTCAATTAAAATATATTCGAGTTTTCTTTTCAGCCAAATATTTTCTTGACGAGCTGTATATGTATATATATACCCTTTTCTGGTGAGAACGATCACCATGTATATATGCATGAGGATCGAGATTGCAGATTGCATCGAATTCTCTCAATCCTTTTTTCTGTTTCAAAGAGAAAGAGAGAGAGAGAGAGAGAGAGAGAGAGAGAGAGAGAGAGAGAGAGAGAGAGAGAGAGAGAGAGAGAGAGAGAGAGAG
>NC_020491.1:3512409-3530527 GCF_000184155.1 Fragaria vesca subsp. vesca
AGAGAGAGAGAGAGTGCTATATAATGATGGTTGGTCACTTTCTGGAACGAAACCAGTCTTCCCGTACAAGCTACCTTCCAACCCACACCTTTTCTCCAGATTCTCTCTATCTCTATCTCTTTGTTTCTGTTTCTGCGGTTTCCAGAGGGAAAGCAAACCAAAGCAAAGAGAAAGGGAAAGAGATTCTCCCGCGACACGTGTCGTGATATTCCCCCATATCTTGTTCATCTGAATATCCCTTTTGTCTGGGCACAAAAATAAAGGAATATTCCCACCACCCTTGCTGCTCCTCCTCCTTTAGCTTTCCCGTTCCACGATGTTCATATTCAATCTGTGTTGAAAACAGAAACCGAGGTGAAGAAGCCTGAAAACCATGTAACATTAACAGCTTATTAGCATGTTGCTGAAATTCATATTCATATTCTAGGATGTTAAGAACGAATTCCATGCGGAACAAATTCTACTCACCAAGGTCATCGATCTTTGATCCCCGACTTATCAACTACTAACTCTCTTCCTCTATGCCCTAATCAGAAACCCTAGCCTGTTTTCACCCTTCTTACCCTAACAAGGGCTTTAACAACTTCTTTCTGCATCGATCGAATCGAAGTTTCCAATTAGTTTCAACTCACATGGCGAAAAAGTTTGAATTCCCAAATAGCCTATATCGTATATTTCTTTTCACAAACCTATGGACAACTCCTTTTATGTAAAGCCTTAGCTAGCCCCATTCGATTAAGGACCACTGTTCTTTCCACACATAATTTCCCTCCAACGTTTAACTTTTCTCAAATACAGACACTCACGTTAAAGTTCATATCCCTTTTCCTCCTCCCTAGCTTGTAACAGGAAGCTAGACGGGAAAATAATACAGAACCTCTTGTAATTGTTAATTAGTTAATAATGTAATTACTAATTGATGGAAAAGTGTTGGTGCAACCTTTAAAGAGTAAAGATGGAATAATTGATATATAGCACGTACGTAAGATAAATCACTCCGGCCACAATTGTTACAATTTTCGACGGTAGTTCATCGGCCGATGCTTCTTCCATCGGCCATAACTGATCAGTTGATTTCAGTTCTCCTTGTATGAGAGATTTTTCATACGCGATATTTGTTGGCATAAGTGTTTTATTTTTCTTACATGTGTATATTATAGATTAATTAGCTAGCATATGTATGTACGTACGTATGTATATGTATTCACAATTGAAAATTACTAATAATGTACTATACCTATAAAGAAAACTACTATAAGGTCTCGATCGCATATGCAGGAAATGTGACAATGATCAATCAAGATCGAGTCGTTCAATCCTTATTGGTATGACCAATAACAATGTTTTGAATATGGATACGAAAATAATATTAGATTCTATTCTATCAAAGATCGAATTTATCTAAATCCACTTTCAGGAAGTGATTGTTTATGAGGAATTCAAACTTGCATCAACTTGTTTCAAATTGGAGGCTAAAATCATAAGAAACGAATGAGCTTTGCGAAGCATTATAATGAAATATTCTTGATCAACTTTGCGGAAAGCCAATGAAAGGTACATTTAGGGGCTGTAAGGTTCGACAAATAAGAATCACGATGAACTAAAAAAATCAGATGCATGAGCGAAAACGGATTTTTCTGCTAAATTCTCAATTCACTTAAGATATATTCCTCACTTTGGCATCAGAATTTCATTATTTTATCGATCATCTGCATTATTTGGATACTTCATACTTTTTGTTTTGTTTTTGGTTTTGAAATAATGGATACTTCATACTTATCTTAACTAAAAGTTGTGCTGTGTTGAAAATCAGTTTCTTGAATATTGTACAACGAGAGGAGTACTTGAGAATTTCTACATTTTTCCTTAAAAAGATTGTGTGTTATCAAATTGGTATTCATATATATTCTTATGATTCAAAATACTTTAGTTGAATGCCAATATCCTATAATAGATATTAGGTCTTGACCAAAGATTTCAAGAATAATGAGTGCATGTAGCATCTGAAACAGGAGAGCGTGTGGACTAGTATGGAATTAGAATCACTTTGGTCGGCCTCTTAGGAAAAGATATCAACTACTAAGTTATTATCACAAAATGAAAAGGCACATTTATGCTAGAGTGTCAAAGAAGACGCGAACATTGTATAAGAAATTATACTTCTAATATAAAAAATAAAAAAATTTTAAAAAAATTGTATAAGAAAGTCTATGAGTAGTGTCAAAACTTTTTAAATATCCGTCTATGAACATCAAACTTGATCTACACATCGGAAATTCGGAATCGGTCTTACTACCGATCTGAAGTTTCAACGTCTGATGTAGAACTCATGCCGGAAACTACAAATCTACAACCAAGAATTGCTGTATAAGAGTTCAACACCTCTCTACGACTCACTGCATTAGGCAAGATCCTTTTGTATACAGAACTACAACAATATTATTCTGAATTTCTGATAGATAGAAAATCATTCTTACATAAATGGACCCCAAGTGAAGCCCAATTAAATGTAGCCCAATTCATATGATTCCAGCCCAATACAAAAACGGTTGGGTTGACGATAATGCCCTTCCCGTTTTATCTAGGATTAACGACCAACCAACCAACCAACCAAACCAGTCAACCGTATCTTCGTCTACCTTTGCTCTGTTTCTCTTCACTCATGGCCTCTTTACCTTACAGAACAATCCCAAACCCACACCCTTCTTCATCCAAAAACTCCACTCCCATAGAAACCCACAAAAAATCCCAAGCCCAATTCCCAAAGCTTCAAGAAAATGCAACCAAAAACCAAACCCTGTCAAAATCTTACTTCACTCAAATGTCCACACTCTCAAAACAGAGCAAAATTCAAGAAGCAGTAGACTTGCTTATCCAAATGGACCTGAAAAGCCTCCGCATTGGCCCTGAAATCTACGGCGAGCTTCTCCAGGCGTGTGTCTACGACCGAGCTCTCCAAACCGGAAAGCAAATCCACGCCCGTATTATCAAGAAAGGTGAGAACTTCGCAAGAAATGAGTACATTGAAACCAAACTAGTAATCTTCTACGCAAAATGTGACGCCCAGAAAGATTCAAATCGTTTGTTTCGGAGAGTTAGAGTAAAAAATGTGTTTTCTTGGGCTGCAGTTATTGGACTAAATTGTAGATTAGGTTTTTACAAAGAGGCATTGCTAGGGTTTATGGAGATGCAAGAAGATGGGTTGTTGCCGGATAACTTTGTTGTTCCGAACGTGTTGAAGGCTTGCGGCGCGGTAGAGTGGATTGGGGTTGGGAGAGCTGTTCATGGATTTGTGGTTAAAATGGGTTGTAATGAGTGTGTTTTTGTTGCTAGTAGTCTTGTGGATATGTATGGGAAATGTGGGGTTGTGGATGAAGCGAGGAAGGTGTTTGATGAAATGGGTGAACGAAATGTGATCACTTGGAATTCGATGATTGTGAGTTATGTGCAGAATGGATTGAATGAGGAAGCTATTAGGGTGTTTTGTGATATGAGGGGGGAAGGTGTTGAGCCTACTCATGTGACTGTGTCTAGCTTTCTTTCGGCTTCGGCTAATTTAGGTGCGATGGAGGAGGGTAAGCAAGGACATGCATTGGCAGTTGTTAGTGGACTTGAACTGAATACTATTTTGGGGAGTTCTGTTATAAATTTTTATTCCAAGGTTGGTTTGATTGAGGATGCTGAAATAGTTTTTAGTAGGATGAATGAGAAAGATGTGGTTACTTGGAATTTGCTTATATCAGGGTATGTGCAAATTGGGGAGGTTGACAAAGCTCTTGAGATGTGCCGCTTAATGAGACTGGAAAACTTGAGGTTTGATTCAGTGACTCTTGCATCCCTAATGTCTGCTTTTGCAGATACTAGAAATTTGAAGTTTGGCAAGGAGGCGCATTGTTATTGTATTCGGAACAACCTTGAGGATGATGTGGTTGTTGCAAGTAGTATTGTAGACTTGTATGCGAAATGTGAGAAAATTGATAGTGCAAGACGCGCTTTCGAATCTGCAACAACTGGGGATCTTGTACTGTGGAACACACTGTTGGCGGCTTATGCAGGATTGGGACATAGCGGTGAGGCATTGAAATTGTTCTATCAGATGCAACTGGAAAGTGTCCCTCCAAATGTGATGACTTGGAACTCTCTGATATTTGGTTTTTTGAAAAATGGCCAGGTCAGTGAGGCTCAAGATATGTTTTTGCAGATGCAACCCCTTGGTGTCGAGCCAAACCTGGTCACTTGGACTACTATGATCTCTGGTTTGGCAGATAATGGTTTTAGCCATGATGCAATTCAGGCCTTCTGTCGGATGCAAGAAGCAGGAATCAAACCCAATGTTGTGAGCATAGTTTGTGTACTCAAGGCTTGCATAGAAATAGCATCATTACAGAACGGAAGAGTTATGCATGGGTATTTGATTAGGCATTTCCTCTACCTTTCAACCCCAGTTGCAACCTCTTTAGTAGATGTGTATGCTAAATGTGGTAATGTAGAAGAAGCAAAGAGAGTGTTTGTTATGGTTTCAGACAAGGAGTTGCCTATCTATAATGCAATGATCTCCAGTTACGCGTTACATGGTCAAGCTGTGGAAGCTCTTGCCCTATACCGACGTTTAAAGGAAGAAGGCTTACAACCAGACAGTGTAACCTTTACTAATGCCTTATATGCATGCAGCCATGCCAGTATGGTGACGGAGGGTTTAGAGCTTTTGGATGACTTGCTATCCAGTCAAACTTTAAATCCAAGTATTGAGCACTATGGTTGTGTGGTTAGTCTTCTTTCCCGGTGTGGCAATGTGGATGAAGCATTTAGGCTGATCGCCGCAATGCCTTACGAACCTGATGCACAGATATTGGGATCATTACTTACAGCTTGTAGAGAACAGAATAACATAAAACTAGAGGATTATTTGTCGGATCAATTACTGAAGTTAGAGCCAGAAAATTCTGGAAACTATGTAGCTATTTCAAATGCATATGCAGATGCAGGAAGATGGGATGAAGTGAAGAAAGTAAGGCAGTTAATGAAAGAAAAGGGCCTGAGAAAGATTCCTGGATGTAGTTGGATTCAAATTGGAGAAGAAATTCATGCATTTGTTGCTGGTGACAAATCACACCCTGAAGCTGAGCAAATCTATATGACATTGGAATTGTTGGAATAGAAATGACGTCCTTCAGTATACTCATTGCTCTAAAGTTCATGAACTATAACTAATGAATTCTGCAGTGGAACACGGTTCATGAGTTTGTTCTCTGTATTTCACGAATTGCTGCTTAACATATGGAAGGTTTAGAAATTTGAGTTGATTATTTACGACATAGACGTGTAATATGTAGTCTAAAGCCATGAATCTAGTGTTTAGCTTTCACAGTTTCAATAGGTAACCAAAATCCTAGAACCGGATGATTGTGTTACAAGAAATAAATCCCTGATCATATGTAAATTGCAAACAATAGTTTTCAAAATTTCAAAACTTAAATTTGAATTTCTTCCATACCTATCAACTAGTTTGTATCAGTTAGGTCCATACCTATAGCTTTTTTTTAGGGTAGAAGGGGGACAAATAATAGAGCTTACCTCATTCTATATGAAACGAGCTGAACTCTTCCTCGACGTAGAACACCTGTAGTACTTCCAAATTGGAAAAATTGCAACCAATAGTTTTCAAAATTTCAAAACTTAAACTTAGAAGACAAGAAACTGATCAGAACTGTATATACACAGAAGGTACTGGTCATTGGTTAATCATAGACTCATAGTTCATCATCCAACCCCCACTTCTCCTTTGTCTTTGTTTTATTTTCATCTTCTTCTTCTTCTTTTTTTGTCGGGGCAGAGCAATTGAGTAATGAACTGAGTTACCTATTGGTATATAGAAGAATTGTCACCCTTATATGGTAGAGTTTACTGCAATCATACAAGAGAAACCTTAAGGTTTAGGCTCTATAATCACTCTTACATGGTAGAGTTCACTCTTAACAAGCAACTATTAGGTCAAGAGTTGGGAAGAAATGTAGTACTCTTATATACATGTTATTATGTGATTAGGTTAACAATACACTGAAAACTTGGCTAATCTAAAGGTTAAGGAAACCCAGAAAAGAGGTACTTGCTTGAGTTGCTTCACTACAAAGAGAGAGCTTTTATCAAATTAGAAGGACCACAGCATAATGTTTATCCAAGAGGGCCATGGACCAAGCTTTTTCACTGTCATGGACCAGTTTCATTGGTTTTTCAAGTTTCAACTAATCATTTTTCTTTTGTGAAATGTTGGTGTGAAAGACAATCTTCCTCAAAGACTTGAAATAGGCTTAATCATAGTACCCCCATCTCATTCCATATTAGATTGATCATGTCAATGTTAGTGGTACACAAAAGTTTCGGAAAAGTGACGAAACGAACTCAATAACGATATATTTGGATAGAAACGCAATAACAATATTCGAAAAATGAACAACGATAAAACCAAATTTTTATACGTGATCTAAGGCATGTTACATAAGTGATAAGTTATCTAAAGATTCCACACTAACACAACTACACAAGCACATAATTCAGGAAGCATCTACATCAAAGTCTCAACAAGAAAAAAAGTGATTAATTTTAGTGATGTAAAGTCAATGTCATGGTCCACATTCATACACACCAACAATGTGCTATGTTTATAACCCCGACTCTACCTGCAGACACTCTATGCCTATACAAATTAAACATCCCCCTTCCGGAAATTTCACAATTTGACTTCATTGTTGGTACCAAGCCTCTAACTCGCAACAACAATGTGCCCGCATGATTCAAAAACAAACACGAATTAGCCTTATTAGTGAAAAAATAGGGGTTGAAATCGACAACTACTAAACGCCCCTCGAAATCTTTGGTCGAGACCAAATTTCAAATGACATTAACTTCAGTATGATATGATTTAGGTTTACAGGGTAAGTGTTTCATATCATATCGCAAATGGAAGATTCTAAGTTCGACGTTAAAGAATAATGAGTTCGAGAAGATGAAAAGAGAGATATTAAAGAATAAAGAGTGGGGTAGAAGGTCGTGTAGATCAACGGCTGACATCACAGCTGTGTCAAAGGCTCTCCCTCTCTTTTTTTCTTTTAAAAAGCCGGACAGGCAAGCCAGGCTGTTCCCCACCTCACCCTATTATTCCTGCACTTACCCCAATAACGCAAGCCGGACAAATCCTCCGCCACGTGGCGGACTTTTCTACCCCACTCATTGCCAAAAAAAAAAAAAAAATTAGTTACCCCACCGACAGGTAGACCCAAAACCACCGTATACACCACCGGTGCCGGTGGTGCTTCCCAATCATGTGCACTCAGAGGACCTACGTACGGTGTTCAAATCACAATCATCACCATTAAATGCAACTGAGTGTTCCTCAAGCCTCATCTATTTAGGGCCACAATTTGTCACTCAAGAAAATGTCACCAAAATTGTTCATTTGTTTGATATTACTGTTCCGAATATCGTTCATGTATTTGATACATACGATCGATATTCTACATTAGGGTTTTGGACTGCGAAAATGAATCATGTTATTGCAAGGTGGGATGCAAAGGCAAGCTCAAGCTCACTAGAGTTTTAAACCTAAGAATCGTCCCAAGAAGAATGTCATTGTTCAACACCCATTTGGGAGAAAACTAACCAAAGGAACAAATTAAGAGAAGGAAAGCCAAGTGTATGAGACGGAGATTGTGAGAATTTATAAAGAGAAAGAATTAAAAAAAAACCCAAGTCCATCAAATATTGTCAAATTCCAATCAGACCATGGAACTCCCCCAACCTCCCAACATCATCAACAAATTAAAAAAAACCTCCCACCTATAAAAATCATTGCAAAAAAAAAAGAAAAAAAAAGAAAATTAAAACTAAAAAGAGAAAAAACAGATATTGGCACCAACCATACCCATACCCACCTTCCATTCCGATCCCTTTACATTTGTCCCTTCTTTTTTAAGACTCACTTAAGGTGTGGGTGTGACACTCGGTGGGGTTCTCGTCCCTTGGGGAGGCGTATGGCCGTCCGATCCCTTTGACGGGTCATCCGACGACTGCCGTAACCCGTCGTCGGTTTCGGCCCGGTTCATGTCCTCGATCATACGGACCACCTCTTGCATTGCGGGCCGTTGATCGGGGACAGTAGACACACAAGCCATAGCTATTTGCAAGAGCTGCACCATCTCCTCCTCGATGTTTTGGTACCTCATTAGCTCCACGTCGAACACCTCAGCGGTCCATTCCTCACGGACCACGGACTGGACCCACCTCGGTAGGTCTATTCCCTCCTCTCCCAAGGAAGCCTGATTGGGTGCTTTCCCCGTTAAAAGCTCTAACAACAACACCCCGAAGCTGTACACGTCTGACTTGAACGTCACCTTTCGGGTCTCCACCACTTCCGGGGCGCGGTAACCCGCGACTCGGTTAGGTGGCGTGGAGGTCCCGAACAGCGGGTTCAACCCGAAGTCCGAAATTGTAGCGTCGTGGTCCGGTCGAAGCAAAATGTTGGAGGACTTGATATTGCCGTGGACCACTTTACCCGCCACGTGGAGGTGCGCTAAGCCTCTCGCGGCACTTAGCGCGATTCTCATCCTGTTGTCCCAGTCCAGTGGGGTGCGGCCTGAGCCTCTACTCCCTGCAAAAGCCCAAAACACACAGTTCAGGCCACCGTGGTCATTTTCGTAACTTCCACCTTTTAGGTCATGAGAGATGCTACACTTTATAAAAAGAAGGAAAATTAAAAAAAGCTTAAAGCCAAAGTTAAAATGATGTCGGTGACCGGTGACCACAAGGGTGAATGATGACGACCACCAGTTTATTTCTGTGTTTCTGAATATTAATCTTAAAAAAAAAATTAAAATAAAAGGAAAAAAACAATGAAACCGAAACAGTAGCTGCCACACAAAGAATGTTTGCACAGAAACGGCAATGGAAATTAAACAAAAATTTTTGGTATTTCCGTTTTAATTCCGGAAAATATTCCTGTAAGACCAAGACCAGAAGGAATATATAAATACTGGGTCGTATATTAAATAAAAACCATAATTAACAAATTTCAAGGCTGAAACAGCTCAACCTCCCACCATGAAAGAATATTATCCCAGAAAATTAAGGTACCCATTCACAATCAATGACCAAACCCTGATGACTACATACAATCTTGAAGATAAAATAGCATAGAATCATACCCAGAATTCAAAACAGTAATCTAATTTTCAGACTTTTAGCATTTTAATTTAATTTCTGGCTACTATTTGAAAAAAATAATATAATAATGAAGAAAACATACCGTGAAGAAGAGCAGACAAGCTACCGGCGGTCATGTAATCGTAGACGAGGAGTTTCTCATCTTTGGAGAAGTAGAAAGCCCTCAACGGAACTACATTATCGTGCTTGATTTTTCCTAGAACCTCCATTGTCATATCGAACTCTTTCTTGGTCACCACCACGTCTTTCAGCCGCTTCACAACCACCGTGGTACCTTCTTCCAGCACCGCCTTGTACGACGTCCCGACGCTTCCTTTACCCAACACCTCCGCCGAGGCCCTCAGCAAGTCCTCCAAGTCAAAGCTGTAAATTCCACCGTTAAAAAATACTAGCTTGTTCCTCTCGGCCTCGGTCGACGTGCCGGTGATGTCGTCCTTGGAGGAAGACGTCCCGGCCTCCGCGGCCGGGACTGAACGCGCCGCGGCGACGGGGGGTTTCGTGGACTTGGGGGAGCGGTTACGGCGTCGTTTTCGGATGCAGAGGAGGAGAATCAGGAGTAGAAGGCAGAAGGCTAAAATAGAACCGATTACGATGGCGACTATGGCGGCGGTGGAGAGCTTCTTGGACTTCTTGTGGACCGGGATTATCGGCGGAGTCACCGGTGCCGATGCGGGTCCCGGGAAAAAAGGGTTACATGACCGCAATGGAACGCCGCATAGATCTAAGTTTCCGGCGAATGCGGTGGCAGGAAACTTTTGTAGGGTCGTTGGGATCGAGCCGTTGAGCTTGTTGTTCGAGACATTGAAGCCGTCCAACCCAGTTGAGATACTGGGCAGGCTGCCGGAAAACTCATTGTTTTGGAGAAACAGTCCGGTAAGCTGCGTGAGGTTGTTCACCGCAAACGGGATTGTACCTGTGAAGTTGTTGGCGCTGAGATCGAGCCGAACCAGCCTCCCTAATCGAGTCAACACCGGCGGAAACTCCCCGGTCAAATCATTCCCCTGGAGGTAGAGATTCCTTAGAAGCGTCAAGTTGCCGAAATCAGAAGGCACTGAGCCGGTGAGGCGATTTAAGCGAAGACTCAACACGCGGAGTTGACCCAGCCGGCTGAGCGTGTTGGGTGGAATCGGACCCACAAGCCCAACACCCGGCAGTCGAACCGAATACACAAATGACTGGTTATTGTCGCACTTCACTCCCACCCAGCTGCAGGCCGAGACGGAATTGTTCCACTGGACCCGTTTCGCGTGCGGCATCTGGTTTATGAACTCGAGTAGGGCTTGCTTGTCCTGAGTCGGCTCAGAATTGACCCGGCCGCCATAACCCAGTAGCAAAAACGTAGCCAGAAACCCAACCACGCATCTAAATCTTACACTCATCTCTCTATACCTTCACAACAAAACAGAAGAAGAAAAAAAATGTAGGGGGTTAATTTCTTCTAATGTGGCCTATATAGTGGTGGGTTTCTCACGGCGGTTGTTTAGGATGGAACAGATGATTCTCCGGCGAAATTCCATAGAGTAGAGAGTGAGTGGTGACTTGTGAGGAAGAGAGAGAGAGAGAGAGAGAGAGAGAGGGTTTTGTAAGAGACAAGGTTTCAAGGTATCACGAGGCCAAAGGGGAAAGAAAAGTGAAAACAATAAAGCTGAGAGAAAACAGACGCAGTAAGCTGGCAAAATAGTAGGAAACGTTTTATTATTAAATTAATATCGTATTTAATTAAATCAAAGAAATTACGAAAATAACGGACTTTGATTTTTTTAATCGAGAAAAAAACGTACTTTGATTTTGTCTGCAACACAGTACACCTCCGTTTAGGCGCGTGGGTTGTGGTGGACTTGCCTTGTGGCGACCAGGCGATTGGGGTTGGGCTTTTGGCCTGCGTGAATAAAAAAAGTGGAAGACAGCTCAAACATTCATATATCATAGCAGCCGGACCTTTTATTTAATTTTCTTTTTTTAAATTGAATCGCAAAAATAAAATTTTAACACTAAATTAGAATAAAACCATATCGAGCTGCTACTATGGAACCTAATTGTATAGAGTTTGAGACTCTACTCCGGTTTATAACTAGCAGATTTGAGTGATTTTTAGGTTTTTGCGCTTACGTAGCAGTCTGTTTTTGTTATGATACTTTAGTAGATCTCGGTCGTATACTAATTACGTTCGTGTGTTACTAAATTTGTTAACATAACCAAGATGGTTTGTTACCGTACTCTTTATCTAAATAGTACATCAGAATTGAAAGACTCAGTTAACGTAACCGAGGTGAAATTATACCAAAAATTGAAAAACTTAGTAAATTATATTAAATCATAAAGTAATTTGAAAAATTATGAGTCTCATATAATCATGATTATATTAAAAGTGTGAAATTTTGACTTGACTATTCACTCAAGTAAATAGATGAAGTTTTTACAGTCTCATAATATGAGAGTATCTTCAGTACACGACGTGTATCTTCACATACATACATGGATTGTCAGAATTAGAGAAAATAATATAAAAACATGGTGGTCAAACATACAAATTGTTATAAACGGTTAAGATTGTGTTGTATAAATACACGTCGTGCATACAATAATTATACCTCATAATAGTAAGAATAATAGTAAGAACAGTGAGGACTTCTTTTACTTTGGCTTGTGTTGATGAGATTAAATCAAAGTAAAACTGTAAAAGACGTAACGACTCAACCCAAAAATGAAGGTTGTGAAGATCAGCTTTTGACTAATGTGGAGTTGAGCTAGACCAAAACTAGCATTTCACCTCATAATTATCGGGTTAATTTCTCTTGATATCTATCTAACAAAGATTTGTAACAAAATCAGAAAGATCACTAAAGATTCGTAATTTTTTTTTTGTTTGAAAGAAAGATTCGTAATGTATTGAAACTTCCTTACGAAAATGAAATCTCGATCCTTATTGTTAACATAATTGTAAACAGTAATATGATCATTTACAATATGATGTCAAAGTCAATTAGTAACAAACTTAGCTACGAATTATTACCATACAAATTCAAATAAAACAAATAACCAAACTCCTAATTCTTAATTGTTCTTCCTTTAATTTCTCCTGTTATTCATCAATATAATTAGGAGTAGTATCTGTCAATTTTCACATATGTTTGGTATGAACCGGTAAGTAAATAATTGATCTCAACTGTCAAGTCTCACCAACTCGATTAGGCAACTTTAAACAATTAAGTACCAATAATTTTCCATTCAATTAATCTCCAAGTATGATTTGTCTCTTTTACATTACCTAATATGTAGTAATTAGCCTTAAAAATATATGAAATGGGTGGGTAACCAAACTATAATACCTTTCACTGTGTATGATGGAATAATTGGCTTTCTTAAGCAAAGAAAAACAAAGGTGGTTATGAAAATTTCGATTCGTTTGTGTAAAAGACAAAGCGAAGTAGTAAACTAAACACTTCTTCCATCAGTTCATAATCACAGTGAATCGAAGACAGCCATCGATGTGGACAAGAAGGTCTCGACGGAACCCTACCTGGCCAAAACAGCCACAGTGTGATGCAACAAATCTCCAAAAGCTGGGACGTAATATACATGGAAGTAGTTGGAGCTTGCTTGCTGCATGTGCTTATATACATATGAAGCTGCATTTTGAGCTAGCAAGGGCTAATGCATAAGAGACATATTTCCAATAGGGTAAACTACCTCAAAGCCATACATATGGGTCCTTCAGATTAGGTTCTACAGGTTTCAGATGTCTGATCGATGAACTCCACTTTGATGTCTGATGGTCGTGTTTAGGGTTGAACTTGTAAATTTTAGTGAATGTCGTGGGTTATACCGAAATGACACAATAATGAACGAATGTTTGACGGGTTAGCTAGCTTATTATCGACCTAAAACAGTAACGGTTTGGTTACGTGGATTTAGGTTGGGTAACCTAGTTGCCAACCCTGTGGAGTGTGGCCTGTGCCATGCTTGTTGAGAATCATCATGTTCATGTTAATGTTTGGATTTTTGTTTTTCTGGTGTAACAGTATGCTGTTAGAGGCTGAAAAAAGAAGAGGAATAGACCAGGTAGCGTAGACAAAGGGCCAGCAATGATATCATAATATGATGATGATGGAATTGGTGATCGATGAGGAGTTGAGGACCAAGTCTAGCAAGCAACCGGCAAGGATTGATTCTCATAATGTTAAAGCCATATGGCATGAATGATACAGTTTCCCACGGCTAACTGTCCCTACGGTGGTATGATGATCAAGGAGCGTTATTGACAGAACTTAAGTGAAAACGACTATATACATGTCAGGAAGGTGTTCGATGCGTTGTCTACGTGAAATCTAATCCAGCGACGATGTTGAGTTTGCAAAATAAGACAAACTGTTAACTCTTTCATCTGGCGCACATTACAGTCATATATTTTACATGGTCACCGTCACCTAGTGACTAAAAAAATCATGGTTAATCACCGTTAGATGTAAATCCAATGGTGGAAAGTATTATTTTAAAGTTAAGTTGTTATGTTTTCAACCCTTGGATTTACATCTAACGGTGATGGACTATGATTTTCTTGGTCACTAGGTGACCATGTGAACACCACTGTATTTCAGTAGTGTTCACTTGGTCAGTAATTGACTAAGAGATTCATGGTCAGTTACCGTTAGATTTACGATTAAGAGTTAAAAACAAAACAATTAAACTTAAAAATAATTCTTTCTATCTTTATATTTATATCCAACGATGACTGATCATGAATTTTTTAGTTAATTACTTATTAAGTGAACACCAACAAAATTGATTATAAATAAAATCTCAAGTGGTATATATCAAACAAAGACAGGTTAGATGTCGTTTGTCTACTACAAACCAAACGACTAAGCCAAAGTCCAAAGACATCATGTGACCATGTGTTTTTCACTCCCCATTCTCACTCTCTAATTATAAACAAGAAAAACACATTGCGTTTTAGTCTCTTTGGTCCACACAGAATTATTGATATAGTACAGATAACAGATCAACTGAACTACATAGTTTGATCTTCCTGTCTTTCCTCTATAATTGATTCATTTTCTTTCTATACATTATCCTCCTTTTTTATTATCTACTGCCTACTGCAATATATTCCCCAGTATGGCAGTACTCTGTCAGCTACCAAATTATTTCTATCTACTGATGTAACTTTTTTTTCGGGACGTTGCTGATGTAACTTGATACGCAAACTGGTTAAGGGTGAAGATTCACAAATACGGTAATAAAGACAAAATGTTCGATAAATTGTTTTGAATAAACACAACAAGTTACCTTACGTGGACATTAGTTTCTATTCTTTTGACAATCCATGAATCTACCACCACCGGAGGAAACGGATCGAGCTACCTACATGTGCTCGGAAGATATTAGTCGACTTACATGTAATGTCTGTTCAGAACTTCAGATCAGTGGATGAACGCATGAATATGCTAGTAGCTGATGAACTAATTGTGACTAGTTGTACATGCGTGTTGTTCCTCGCACAACTCATCAACACCTGCATTTCCTGGTAGTTAAAGGAACTAAATACGTCTGGATTCTGGATGTGTAATCGATTAACTGAACAACCTCTCTAAGTTTAATTGATATCTTTCCACATTGTCTGGATCAAAGTACCTAGGTATTGTTTATGTTAGATTAATATACATGATCATATATATAATGTTAGGTAGCTAGTAAGTACAAGACGCATTGGTGATCTAGTTGGTAGAGACATGCAGATAGTCTGTAGTTTGTATATATCCTCCATTATTTTACACCTAGCTGCTTTAAAAATCCTGGAATCCTTGGTGTTTCGAAATAAATGCCAAAGAGCAGGAACCATAGAGATGAAGAGTAAAGTACCACATCGATTAGGATATTGTGATAATATGTTGAACATAACCCAATGGGCTTCAAAGTTTCCAGGAAAAATTCACAATATTTTGGAGATGTCAGAGGCCAGCCCAGTAGTTTCATTCTTTCAGCGTTACAGTGACTTGTGTTGTGTCACTTGTGCGTTCTTCAGGCCAAAATTCTTTTGATACAAGAACACAACACAGTCAACACTAAAAGCCGAAAGCTCTCATTTTCTGATGGAAAGTTACACACCAAAGTCGTAAGAGCTCCAGGTCTACCATGTAAAAATATCTGTCACTTAATTTTGGAAACAAACCAATCCAGTTTCGGATGAGGCTAGATTTCCTTTGATAGATTATCGATATGTGTGGCTCATTGGTTTCCACGACCACCAAAAACACAAACACATTAAGCAGTTTGGAGCCAAGCTCTATATGCAAACACTCCAATCCCTCACTTCACTATCCCAAGTTTAAATTCAAACCCCATCACCCTTTTGATCGTTTTCTGTTTCTTGAAACCCCCCCCTAGTTTGACCAATGTCTTCCTTGTCTAGATTTGCTCTCAAAGATTTCAAGTTAAATACTTGTGAAGCTTATTGTAGGCAGAGTCCTTGTTTATCTTCAAGGAGGCTCCCAACCCATCTTGGTATGTTTGGTTTCTGTGCTTTTCCTTTCTGGGTTTGTGTTTTCTGTGCTTTTTGGCAATTGGGTTCAGTTTGTTTGGTGATTTGGGAGCCAAAGTTTACTTCTTTTCAGTGTTCCCACTTTGTGGGGATTGTGACAGGTTTCATTGTTTGCCTCTGTTTCATGTGTTTTATTATTTGGAAATTGATTGGTTTTCAGACGTAAGAGGTGAAATTTCTGTGCCGGAGAAGGGAAGAAGTTGTGCAATTCAAAGCAAGACATGGGGTCCGATTGCTGCCGGTTCTTCTATAGTTCAAACTTCAAGGTGTGTGCTTTAGTGTTGTTTTGATAGTGCTTGATGAAATGAGAATGTATGTGAATTGTCTATGTGATCAAGTACATACTTTATTGATTTAGTGTTGTTTTGATAATGCTTGATGGAACGAGCTTATATGTGAATTGTCTGTATGATCAAATACAGACCTTATTGATTAATATGCTACTTTGTGGGAACAATAGAGAAGCGTAGTTCACTTTTTAAGCAGACCCGAGAAAGCTACATTGCTGTTCTTTAGTTATTTTTGGTCCTTGGAGACGTTGGATGCACCAAAAGGAGAAGATATAACCCTTACTTGTTTAGAGAATTTGTCCGAAGCAATTTTTTTAGCCTTTTAGCTCTTAGTTGCTCTCAGATTAATTAGTCACTTGTAGTCAAATCCAAGTCTTCTTATGTGTAACTCAATCTTGAGTATTTCTGATCCAACCCAAGTACTTTCCACTTACCAGTAATGCTTCCAAAACTATAAAATGTCTTGGTTTAAGCAACTAATTACAGAGGTGGCTGCTATTTTCATGCATTTACGGCATCTTTGATTCTGTTAGTAATATGAGCTTCGTTGTTAAGAACAAATCAGTTCTACATTCTTTATATGTTACTTGTATGTGTAGGAACTCCAAAGTTCTGTGCAAGGCTGCGACAAATGCATCTGGAGATCTTCCCACTCCTAGTGGCATGAGCCAGTATGAGAGAATAATTGAAACTCTGACAACTCTATTTCCTCTATGGGTGGGTATCACATTACACTATTGTACATAATTACTATGATCATGTCTTCCCTATTCATACTTTCTTTCTCTTCCAAACAATGTCTCTGGAAAGAGTTGCGAATTTTGACTCCTACTTCCATGAATTAGGTCATAATTGGCACCATAGTTGGGATCTACAAACCATCTGCTGTAAGATCTCTTTGCATTCTCTTTGATATACGACATATCAACTAGTGTATATCTAGCTTATTGTTGGGGTTCCTACAGGTAACTTGGTTGGAGACAGATCTTTTCACCCTTGGCCTTGGTTTCCTCATGCTTTCTATGGGTTTGACGTTAACCTTTGAAGATTTTAGACGATGCTTGCGTAATCCTTGGACTGTGAGTATCATCTGCTTCAATTGACTTGGTGAACTTTGACAGAAAGAAATAGCTAGTTGTATTTATTATTAGATTTTATGCTGCAGGTTGGTGTAGGATTTCTCGCTCAGTACATAATCAAACCCTTACTAGGATTTTCCATTGCCCTGGTAAGTATTTATGGCTTTTGTGTAATTTACTCTTGAAATGTATGCTTTTGCTATGGAGTTTCTCCTTTAAATCATTTGAGATCATATAACAGGTATTACTATCAGTATGTTTTGCAATTATATGTAAAATTTTTGCTAGTGCAATGTACCTTACTGCAACAGCTCATTCTACCTCCCTTATTTTTAAATACTCTCTTCCCATACAAAAAAGGGGGAAGGTGGCTGCTTCTTCATATAGACGTATTATGGATGCTATAATGATGAACGCAACCTTCTAGTGTAT
This sequence comes from Fragaria vesca subsp. vesca, assembly GCF_000184155.1. Classification (NCBI taxonomy): domain Eukaryota; kingdom Viridiplantae; phylum Streptophyta; class Magnoliopsida; order Rosales; family Rosaceae; genus Fragaria; species Fragaria vesca. The sequence continues at coordinate 3,529,968 of NC_020491.1, forward strand.
TCAAGGCTTTTTCTCTCTTTTCAGATGCTAAAGCTTTCTGCACCTATTGCTACTGGTCTTATTCTGGTTTCCTGCTGTCCTGGGGGTCAGGCATCAAATGTTGCAACATATATCTCAAAGGGAAATGTTGCACTATCTGTTCTCATGACAACGTAAGTTGTATGCCATATAACTGTCTGTGAAACAGAAATCTAAAGCTTTTGCTGTATCTGAGTAATATGTGTCAAACTATTGATTATCTTGTGGACTTTATGTAGGTGTTCAACAATAGGAGCTATTATTATGACACCGCTTCTTACCAAGCTGCTTGCTGGCCAGCTTGTTCCAGTTGATGCTGCGGTAAGTTCAAACATAATGGATGTTCATTGTGATAGTGATGATAAACAAATGTAGTCATTCCATCTTTTCTTGTGTATATCTGTCATCGAACCGTGTGAATTATGAACCAAATAATGAACGAAAGTTGTTTACACACTTCTCTTACCCCATCCTATAGGATTCAGCTTTCAACGGTTGTGTGTGTGTGTGTGTGTGTGGGTGGGGGGTGGGGGGGGGGTGGG
>NC_020491.1:3530724-3546932 GCF_000184155.1 Fragaria vesca subsp. vesca
GAACCACAACTATAGTAGTAACAAAATGAAAAGATTTCGACATTTTGTGATTATGAAGTCTCGTTTTACTACTTTGCAGTAGGATTCTCAGTACTACCTACTGTATACAGAAGTATTGACTTTGATATCTTGTGTTATCATCTTTGCAGGGCTTAGCACTCAGCACTTTCCAGGTTGTTTTAGTGCCAACAATTATTGGAGGTAACTAAAATGTGTTTTAATTATCAAATCAAAATATGAAAATGCATCTGGACATTCATGATCTGGAGTACCTGCTTCATGTGACAGTACTGGCTAATGAGTTCTTCCCAAAGTTCACTTCAAAAATAAGCTCAGTGACACCTTTGATTGGAGTAATTCTCACCACTCTTCTCTGTGCAAGCCCGGTAAGCTGACACATATATTGGATTGAGTAATTCACAATGAAAGTTGCAGTGCATATCAGTCTAATGAGGTAACGTTAATTTTTATCATTTTTATAGATTGGACAAGTTTCTGAAGTATTGAAATCACAAGGACCACAATTAATACTCCCGGTGGCTGCTCTACATGCTGCTGCATTTGCCATTGGCTATTGGGTTTCAAGGATATCTTTCGGTGAATCCACTTCTCGTACCATATCCATAGAGTGTGGGATGCAGGTAAACACATTACCTTACTGCTTCCCTGTGTTCTACCAACAAGATCATTGTTCTCTGACAACCTTGCAAATCTCTAAAATTCCAGTTTGGTAATCTCTCAAACGTAACTCTCCCCTAACTTATGGTTGTGGTAATTTCTTTTGCAGAGCTCGGCACTTGGGTTTTTACTAGCTCAAAAGCATTTCACAAACCCCTTAGTTGCGGTCCCTTCTGCTGTTAGCGTTGTTTGCATGGCGGTATGTCTCTCCTTAAAATCTTTTGAGTTAAATTATGAAGGTTCTCCGAACTAGTAACTCAATTTTATTCTCGTAACTGTCCCACTTACAGCTTGGCGGCAGTGGTCTCGCCGTGTTCTGGAGAAACAAAGGCCTTCCGGTTGATGACAAAGATGATTTCAAGGAATGAGAAATAGCCTCATCTTTTGCTAGTTAGAGAAGGTTGTCTTTCATTATCAGGTCATGTTTGCATTATTAGACATCAGTTTTTTGTGATTTGGAAATGCTTTGGATTCAGGTCATTAGAACTCATAAGTCATAACATGGGAAAGCAAGGGAAGGAATTTCTTTGTTCTAGATTTTGGACATTATTGAAGGCTTATTTTTTTGTGTGGCAAATGTTGTGCCACAATTCAGGTTCAGGTGTGAGTTGTGACCATCTCTTTACAGTACCAGTAGCTTATGATGATTAGCATTAAGTGAGTTGTGACCTGTGTCTCTGTTTCTGGTATGGTTTGGTTTTGGTTTAGGTGCTTAATTGGCATTAATCATTGATTATTTAAGCAGTAATCACCTTGATTATGAACTGATGGATTAGAAGGCAGACCATCAATAAATAAAGGGCATAGATACTCCCAACCACTTTACCCTTGACTTTCTGAATACTTTTGGCCAGTCAAACTTTTTTCTCCTCTTTTTCTGGGATAGGTAAGTAAAGACATTTTGACAGACAGGTAAACCATAGAGACCATTCTGACACTGTCAATCTTTGAAGGATCCATCTTTAAATAGGATATGCGATCTTTTATTAACCCAACAAAGACGAGATAGAAGTGAAAATGTGCTCATCTTTTTTCTGATTCATCCTTTTAACCTATTCTTTTGTTTGTCACTCAGCCCCAAGATCGTTGTTAAAACCACGTGCCATAATATGGTAATTGAAAATTACTAATCTTGAGTTATTTATATTTACAATGGGAGAAGGTTTTACTAATTGAGAAATTTATGCTCTTAGGAAACAAGATCGAAACATGAATGAAAAGAAGTGTGTCAGTTTCACTAATAATCTAACAATATTACAGATGATGACCCAATTATATAAGTTGATATCAAACAAGTCCACATTTTGCCGGCATCTATAGAGCTTCTCAAGTAACACTTAAAACTTAAAAGTCGGGAACTAATTTCGAAACATCTCTTCTTCGTTGTTAAAAACTTTAACAATTAGAAACACTCAGATATACAAATTTGTTAAAAGAGAAATGCTTTGGTCTCCATGGCCATAATCCATGGAAGAAAATCAAGAAATTAAGACACGCATCCTTGCCAACAAGTTTTGTACTAAGTTTTGGATGTTTTGATCAAAACAAGAAAAAAATAAAAATAAAAAAAACAGAATAGGATGCTTAAAAGTCATGAACTTCTCCACACCGTTTGCGTGGAATTAAACCCCATAAAGAAATAAATTAAAAAAAGAGAGGAAATAATAGTATAATATTGACTCAACAACGAGGTTAAGGACTTTATAATAGAACAGAGTGAAGAAGCCAGAAGAAGAAGGAGCAGAAGAAATAGTAAGAAGAAAACAAAACCCAGAGAAAGCAAAAAGATACAAACTTGAAGAACATTTCTAGAAAAAGGATTCGATACCCACTACCCATCATGGCCTCTCAGGCCAATTGGGAAGCTGATAAAATGTAAGCACTTGTAATTCTCATTAGGGTCTGAAATTTCTGCTTCCTTTTCTTCATCTTATTGTTTTTATTTTTGTTATTATCTCACTTGGGCTATAGGGGTTTTTTATTCTAGGGTTCTTCATTTTGGGGGGTTCCATTTGTTTCTCAATTCCCAATTTATTATTTATTTTTTAATGTGCATCAAGGTTCTTCCCTGGGTGTTGTTGGTTATTCTAATTTGATTAAAGGATCATGCTTTTGTAATCTGTTGCCTGTTTGGACTTGAAGGTTTTTAATTTATGATCTTATTGTGTATTGGGTATTTTTACATGTTTTGGTGATCTAGTTGGTATTTGTTGCCACATTTGGTGTATGTAATTTAACAGGGTGCTGTGTTCATTTTCTTCAGTTCTGGTTTTGGGCTCTGTTTTATTGATTTGAGGGTTGGGTTTTGGAGATTCTTTGTATTTGCAGTTATCTCATATATGTCATCGTCTCCGGAACATAAGCTTATAAAGAGGAGTTGAGTTTAACTTTCAGTTTCTATTTTGTATATCATTTAGTGAAAATTGAGAATTGTTCGACTAAGAACACTAAGCTTAGTTCTTTCTTTTCCAAAAAGAAGAAAAAGCTTACTACCAGCTAAGAAAAAGCTTATTAAGTGGAGCCCAGATCATATGGAAATTGAAACTCCAGAAAGTTGTTTGTTTCTTCCTACCAGGAAAATATGGCCTAATGTAAAGTCTTCTGATGTAAAGGTTAATTAATTAACGAAAGGATTTGATTCAGATTTCAAAAACTAACAAGCTAAATTTTTGGCATTTCATTTCGTTGTCTTTGCACTGAGTTCGTCGTTTTAGCATCAGTTTAGATACCATGTTTTGCAATTTAATCCCTCTGTGTTTCTCAGTAGCATTAAAGTTCTTTGAGTTCTGACACGTGGGCATAATTATTTGGATCATAGGTTGGATGTTTATATTTATGATTACCTTCTGAAGAGAAACTTACATGCTTCTGCAAAGGCTTTTCAAGCTGAAGGAAAAGTTTCTACAGATCCTGTAGGTAAGAACGTGGTTATAATGCTAAAGTGAAGAGATTTACTGCACATTGCAAGTTCATATCCATATTGATTTTTCTTCTTCTTCTGCTTGGATTGTACATTCATACCAGCTATTGATGCACCTGGTGGCTTTCTTTTCGAATGGTGGTCTGTCTTTTGGGATATATTTATCGCTAGGACAAATGAAAAGCACTCCGAAGCAGCTGCATCTTATATTGAGGTGATTATTTGGTTTCTAAGAGTTCTTATTTGTATCTCAATTTATGTTTGTGGGTGTACTTTTTACTTTTGTTTTTGGGAGATTCGAGGGCGTAACTGTTGCATCTTTTATTTGGTGAAAACGGAATGTTGCACTCTTTTGGGAGAACTCTCTTGACGGGTTATAAAAGAATGAACATCATGAGATTCATGAATTTTTGACACAATTATGGAGATCTAACGCCATTTTTTGTCTGCTGTATTAGACTCAAGTGAACAAGGCTCGGGAGCTGCAACAGAAGCCCCAGCAGAATCCTCAAATGCAAATGCAGCATCTTTTGCAAAGGCATGCTGCTCAGCAGCAGCAACAACAGCAGCAGCAGCAACAACAACAACAACAACAACAACAACAACAACAACAACAACAGCAGCAGCAGCAGCAGCAGCAGCAGCAGCAGCAGCAGCAACACCAACAACAACAACACCAGCAACAGCAAAGACGGGATGGGACCCAACTTCTTAATGGAGCTTCCAATGGGCTTGTTGGCACGGATCCTCTTCTGAGGCAGAACTCTGCAACTGCAAATGCCATGACAACAAAAATGTTTGAGGACAGATTGAAGCCTCCCATACAGAGGGATGCTTTGGATGATGTGGCTATAAAGGTAATTAGTTTTACCTAAATTCAGACTTACTTTCATAGATTCCTTTCATCTATTGACGCTTTCATCTATTGACCATATTCACCTTGCAGCAAAGGTTGGGTGACAATATGAGTCAGCTTATGGATTCAAATCGTGCGTCATTGGTGAAAGTAGCCACAGCAGGTGGCCAGTCTCCTGGGTATTTCTCTTGAACATTTTATATTTATCATGACCTAGTTTTATAATGTAAAACATCCTATGCACGGAACTTATGTTTAACACGAAATGAAAGCTGTTGAACTCCTTCCTTACAGTCAAATGCTGCATGGTACACCTGGAGGTATGTTGGGGAATCTTCAACAAGCTCACAATCGGAATCAGCAACACCCTGGATTGATGCAGGTAATTATCAATTTTGAGTCTGTTTCTTACCAAATTTTATCCGCACAAGTCCTGTTTTCTTATTTTGGGACCTTTATGCATGGTGAAACAGGACATAAAGACTGAGATGATGAACCCAAGAGCTGCTGGTCCTGAAGGATCGTTGATGGGTCTCCATGGTTTGATTTATATGTTTTTGTACTAGGAAGTAGGAACAACTGGATTTAATTTGGATATGAAACTAGAGTAGTATAATAAACTAGTGATTCCCTAATTCTTAGTGGAGATATATTGCCATTCATTCACATGGCATGTAATATTAGTTTTGAAATCTGATTGGAGTTTTATTGTGAGATTATAATTCTTCGCTTTACCAATGATTGATTCGTTTGTTCATGTTAGGATCAAATGAAGGCAGTAGCAATTTGACTCTGAAGGGTTGGCCTTTGACGGTAGGGTTCATGATACTATTATTTCCATTTCTATCAATTTTGATTCCTAGTTTGTATAGAAATGCAGATCATTTATTGATAACTACCATGAACTGGATTGTCTGATCTTCATTTGCGGTTTTGTCAGTTCATGTTTTCTTTTCTAAAAAGATTTAACATTTATTTTTCCTTTTAGGTTCGACCTGGAATTCTCCAGCAGCAAAATTCCATGATGCAGTCCTCTCAGCCCTTTAATCAGTTTCAGCTCCAGCAGCAACTTCTACTCCAGGCCCAACAAAATTTAGCCTCCCCATCTGCCAGTGACTTGGAAACTAGAAGGCTGACAATGCTTCTCAATAGGAATATATCTAACGTTGATGTACCTAACGCTGGATCACCTGTTCAAGTTGGTTGCCCTGTATTGCCTGGTGCAGATGCAGATATGCTTATGAAGGTATTTACGGGTCTGAATTTTGAAAACCTCATGATTTAATTATTAGTCATTTGACCTTCTGAACTTTAAGCTTCCAGAACCAGAATATATTGGCTTATGTGAATAACCAACTTATCAGTTACAGCAACAGCAGATGCAAAACAACAATCAACACCAGCAACAACAACAATATTCACAGCATCCGTTTCCAAGTCAACACCCTCAGAGTTCAAATCAACACCTCCAGCAGCAAGACAAGATCGTTGGTGCTGGCAGCATTACAGCTGGTGGTAGCATGTCTAACTCCTTTCAAGGCAATGATCAGGTTCATTTATATAGCTACATATGCTTTCAATTAATTACTTTCCAATTCTTCAACTTGACCGTTTCAGAAAAAAATGTTCTGCAAATTATCTACATGTGCAGCAGTTCTTTTTGTAAATTCTAAACTACCGATTCCTAAGTGTTTTTCATCTGTATATATCCATCTGTATTTGGTGATTAGAGCTGAAGTAGATCTATCCGGGCTGGTTTTCTCATTTATTTCCATGTTTGTTAAAGGTTCCAAAGAATCAAATGGGGCGAAAGAGGAAGCAGCCAGTGTCATCTTCAGGTCCTGCCAATAGTTCAGGAACTGCTAATACCACTGGACCATCCCCTAGTTCACCTTCAACTCCTTCTACTCACACAGCAGGAGATGCGATCTCAATGCCAACTTTGGCCCATAATGGCGGTTCCTCAAAGTCTTTGCTTATGTTTGCTTCTGATGGTCTAGGCTCAGTTGCCTCAGCACCAAATAAATTGGTATGAAGATAGTCATTGTTTCATCAACTTATTTGCTTCAATTGCATTTGGAGTGCTTATTAGCTAGGTCCCTTCTCTGCTCAATAGCAATTATTGGCATGGACCATTGGGTCGGAGTCTGGTTTATACATTGGATGGAGGAATGTCAACATCATTTATATTTTTTCTCCCTATTGCTAGGTCTTGAGTTTTATCCCGCCAAGTCACTTGTGCTAGGTGTAACATGCTAGGCTTGCCTCATATCACCTATTAATGCCCTTTGAGAAAGTGCAGACTAGTTCATTGCAACATATTGTTCTCAGCAATTCATTTGACTGTCTGTAACTAGGGCTGTATATTGCAGAATGATATGGACCGTTTTGTGGATGATGGATCTTTGGAGGATAATGTTGAATCATTCTTATCACATGATGATGCTGACCCTCAGGATAGAGTTGCTCGGTGTTCAGATGTCAGCAAAGGTACGATCAATCTGACTTTTTTATTGATCTGTTGCAATACGTATGGTTTTGCTTGTCTTATACTAGACACATAGTAGAATGCTTTTAACACATCTTCTTGATGAAACTACTCAAACTAGGCTTCACTTTTTCGGAAGTCGGGGTTATTCCTGCAAGTGCAAGTAAAGTCGAGTGCTGTCACTTCTCAGCAGACGGGAAAACACTTGCAACTGGTGGGCATGACCGAAAGGTGAGTACTAGTTAGATTGAAGTATTTACGTAGGGCCATGAACACTTAGATAAATTATGCTTTTTATTTTTAGTTCTTTATTTTAAAGAAAAACTATATTGCCATTATATGAATGGTAAATTTGAAATACTGTTCCAATTCATATATTATATTCATTATTTCTCATTGGTTTTATTGTGCAGGCTGTATTGTGGTGTACAGAATCCTTCAACCCAAAGTCTACGCTTGAAGAGCATACTCAGTGGATAACAGATGTTAGATTCAGTCCTAGTATGTCAAGACTAGCTACATCCTCCGCTGACAAAACTGTCAGGGTTTGGGATGTTGATAATGTTAGTAAATATACTCTCCTGTTTTCATGTTCGACAATAGTTAGTTTTATTTATCTCTGACTTGGTCAAATATTGATTTTGAACTTGACTGTATTTTTACTTTTTAGGTCGATAACCTTTTGTGATTGCTAACATTATGCTTCTATCTGTACTGAATGCTTACTAAACTGTGCAGCCTGGCTATTCACTTCGTACTTTTATGGGACATTCTACAACTGTTATGTCACTTGACTTCCACCCTACTAAAGAGGATCTTCTGTGCTCTTGTGATAACAATAGTGAGATAAGATACTGGAGTATCAAGAATGGTAGTTGTGCTGGAGTTTTCAAGGTATAGCATATGGTGTTAGTATGTTTAAGAGTTTGGTACTTTGTTTAGACAACTTTTATATATTTTTTTATTTTATCAGGGCGGTGCAACTCAGATGAGGTTTCAACCTCGTCTTGGAAGGATGCTTGCTGCTGCAGGTGATACTCTTGTCTCCATACTTGATGTAGAGACCCAAGTCTGCACGCTTAAATTACAGGTTTGTTGTGAGCTACCCGATACTATATATGATATTATTGGTATCGACTTTTAACTTGATCACAAATGGGCAGTTGTACTATCCACATTCTTGCTTGAATGAGGTGTTTGTCGGCATACTGCAGTTATTTGTTACCTTTTTATTTGACAATTTGAAGCAATTCGTGCAATTCATAAGGCTGTACATGCAGCTTTCTTATGTCTTCTGTTTTTAGTTGACTTCATAAGAAAATGTCCGATGAATGCTTTCTGATTTGTATCTTGTGGTGTTGTCATATAGGGTCATAAAAACCTTGTCAATTCTGTGTGCTGGGATTCTTCTGGTGAGTACCTAGCTTCCGTGAGTGATGACTTGGTTAGAGTGTGGACGGTTGGCTCCAGTAGCAAAGGCGAATGCCTTTACGAATTAAGCTGTTCTGGCAACAAATTTCGGACATGCGTATTCCATCCCACTTATCCATCATTGTTGGTGATTGGCTGTTATGAGGTGAGTTATTGCTTCTCTATCCCACTAATTTCGGAATGCCTTTAAATGATTTCGTGCTTATTGTGATTGCGTTTATCCAGACATTGGAGCTTTGGAACATGACAGACAGCAAGACAATGACGCTGCATGCACATGACAAGCTAGTGTCGTCTTTGGCAGCATCAAGTTCTACTGGCATGGTAGCTTCAGCTAGCCATGATAAGTGTGTGAAGCTATGGAAGTGATTTAGTCTTCTTCTACCGTAACCATCACGCATCCTGAAATAGTCGGCAACGAGTTGCTTTTGTGAGTTGTCCGTGTCAAGTTACTATGTTATAGTAAGTACATAAGACGGGTTTTAGATCTAAACAGCCCCAGTTTAACCCATAGGAGAGTTCACTGCGATGTTAGAAACAAAGTAAAACGATGTTTATCTTTAGACAAGCTCAAGCTATGATGTCAATCTATGGTTCGTGCTGCTTTTGGAAATCAAACCTTATTAGTTATCAACTTATCATTATCTGACTGGCTTGTCATTTCGGCTTCCAAGTTTACAATGTACATTTTGGAGTATTAGGGTGTAGACCAACAGTGAACAACAGTCTTTGCTGATGTGATTGGTAACCGTCCCAGTATGTCTGTCATACCACAAAAATTAACCAACCACCTCGGAATCAAATTTGTCAACCAGTAAATTTGCCAACCATCTAATCAAAAACCCATAACCATGGTCAACTCTCTCTCTCTCTCGCGGCAGTTTTTGATTAGATGGTCATTGGCAAATTTGATTCCAACCACCTCAATCATAGAGTTCTTAAAAGATTAGGTGCATGATCTATGTTTTGACAAATAGAGTTCTTGAAAGATTAGGTGCATGATCTATGTTTTGATGTGTTGTCAACTACATCTGTTTTAAAGTTTTTACTAATTAATTGGAATCAAAGGCAGGGCAAATTCAAATACATCAACCATCCTAGCAAAGCAATGAAACAATGTTCTGGTTTTGCAGAATAAGTAAAATAGATAGAGTACAATTAAACTGGCAACATAAAAGTTTACAACCGAACCATGCAGCATCAAGTTCTGCTGGCATGGTAGCTTCAGCTAGCCATGATAACTTGACAAGTGTGTGAAGCTAAGGGAGTGATTTAGTCTTTTTTAAATTCAGCTTTCAAATTTACGATGTGTACGAGTGGGTAAGGGAAAGGAAAATGAGATGAGTTCAAAGCAATAAGCTGCTTTCTATTCATTTATGTATGGTACTGGCTACATAACAGCTTTAGGAATCCTCTGATCATATAACCACTCATCCTCACACAGAAGATCATACTCAAGATCAGAGTCAGAGTCGAAAGGGCAATCTTTACCCACATGACCAACCTCTCTACAAAGATCACAAACATTGGGTACTTTAACTCCATCGTACAATACAAATCCATTTTCTTTCGTGCAATCGAAAGTGTCATGGTCAGTATTCTTGTCGCAAATCGAGCAATAAGCAAGGTTCTTCAGGACATTTTCAGTTGCTTTGGGGCAATCGGGAGTGTCATGATCAGTTTTCTTATTGCATACCATGCAGTAAGAAAGCAGCTTCCTGACCCTTTCTCTATCTGGGCAATCGAAAAAGCCATGATCAGTAATCTTACCGCATAACATGCATTGAGAAAGCGGCTTTTTGTCTCCAGCAGCCTCTTGTTTTTCTTGCATGATTTGAGTGAAATCGTCTTCAGCAGCCTGTGAATCTTTGTCAACAATACGAGTCATAGAGTGTCCGGCAGCAGGTTGTTGTTCCTCATCAAAGATTGGCTGTGGTTTCTCTTCGCACATTTTAGAGTAGAAGAAGAATACTGGTTTCTGTTCGATGATTTTTATCTGTGGTTTCTCTGAGATTCTTGACCTTCCAGTTTCAATATATAGTCATCAACCCCAGCATGTGAAAATCCTATTCAGAATAGGAATAAATCTTATATATACGCGGGACAAGGAAAACCTTTAATCTAGCGAACTACAATCCTAATATTGAAAGGAAACCTATGTTAAGGAATGTAATCACTCTTCATCAATCAAGGATTTAGTATTCATTCATGAAGGCCATTGACCAATCTGCAATTAACCACCCATGAATTAATTCCAGATCTTTTGTTTATTTCCTTATTAACTTGATTGTGCATATGTTTAGGCTCTGACTTTAGAGAGCATTAACGTTATTGATTTGTATCCATATTTGTACACTGATAAGAGTATATATAAAGCAATGCAAACTCTTTTTGAGTTTGTGCAATCCCATTACAATTCATTCTTCTTTATGGTATCAGAGCGGGTTACACACGTCCACGTGTGAATGCGTTACGACCACACGCACACCACGTCACCCAAAAGTTATCCACATGTTACGCTTGAAAATTCGTCACACGTGTGGAAGCGTGTTGAGATATAAATCCCACATTGGGAATATGAGACATTGCTTGTGGGTTTATAAGGGTTTGGATCACTCCATCTATTGTCAATTGGTTTTGGATGTGAATCCTTAATTGATGAAGAGTGATTACATTCCTTAACAACCTACACACACAGCTACTATTATCAACTTTATAGATACAATTTGAAAGAAAAATTTTGTTCTATGTACTGCGATTCCATTTTTTTCTCCATTAATTATAGAAGAGAAAGAAGAACTTTAGTAATTTTGGTAGCTTTTAATCAATTCATCTATTGAGCTGAGAACAAAAGTTTTTGCTCCCTGCCATGCTCCGATTAGAAATGTACACCATGAAAATGGTTGTGATATAGGTTAACTGCTCAAGGAAGAAGATTGTATTTGAGCTTCTTTTTTTTGTTTTTTTGTTTTTCGATTGAAGGAAAAATTTATGGTGATCTCATTTAGGTTTATATAGTCTTATTGTTTTTTTTTTTCCTTTTTTCATGGTATAACAATTGAATTATTTCCATATCATCACAATCTTAGTAGGACAATCAATGACATGACATCATTTATTAGTATTTGGTATAACTTTTTGGTGTCTAAAACATTTTCCACCTTAACACTCATAGTTATCTCAATTCATCGATAGCTTCACTCATCAAACGGCCACATAGTCATTGGCCGATATGCAATTATTTTCTCTACTCATCAAACGATGGAAGAAGAAAAAACATGGTACGTATGAAAATTAGAATTGTCCAAATCTACCCGTAAACTGATTATTCTTATTATTTGGTGCGTGAAATAGACGTTTTATCTCGTATTTAAAAAGGTTTATTTGTTTGGTTAGTGAATTTTGTTGGTTACATTTACCAACTATTTTTAGATGTGATATAGCTTCCACAACTAAAAGAGAAATTTTTCGATGCAACCGTAGCACCACCTGTCATAGTACAATGGTGCTATGCACCTATAATAAGCTTACACGTGGTTTTTTTTTTACATGTCAAACAAGACTTAATAAACAATGTAGTAAAATCATACAACCACATGAAAAAAGAAAACGTCAGTCTCCCGTTAACTATCGTTAGTTAATCTCATCACCCAGGTAAAACCTTAAGGTTGTGTAAAGACTGTAAAGACTCACCATTGAAGAAAAAGACTGCAGAGGCTGGAACTTGTCAGTTTACTACAATTTGCTACAAAGACTATGTGATGCGGATCAGGTATCGAGAACAGGCCTCCAACAGTCACTCAACAGACACAAAAAATAAGGATTAGCAAACTCGTATAAAAGGGCAAATCCATGCCACAAATCAACTGATTTTATTCATAAAACATAAATCCTCTAACAACTATTACAATACTTACAATATTTGGAGAGCTAAAAGGAAAACTAATTAAACGTAAATCTTAATAATTATAAAATAACTTTTTAAAACTATATCAATAATGAACTATGAAAGATTACAAATTTATAATTAAGTATTACTTTATATGCTCTTGCATCACTGTGACTTCTTCTCTCTCCAATAGCACGTGAACATGGCTGACAATGATGATGATAAAGGTATTCATCTCTTCTTCTGTTCTTCTTTCTCTGTCTTTTTGGGATTGGGTGGCTTATGTGGTTTATTGTTTATTAACAACCATGTTGCTTTTTTTATGAGTTTATCAGAAGTTTATTAGAATTGAAAAGATGAGGTCTAATAGTTTATTCGATTAGATAAAGCTGAGTTTTTCGACTTTATCTAATCGAATAAACTATTAGACCTGATTGCTAATAAACTATTAGAAATTGTCCAAATCTACATGTAAACTGATTATTCTTATTATTTGGTGCGTGAAATAGACGTTTTATCTCGTATTTAAAAAGGTTTCTTCGTTTGGTTTGGTTAGTGCATTTTATTGGTTACATTTACCAGCTATTTTTAGATGTGATATAGGCGTATAGCCTTCCACAATTAAACGTAGCCTTCCTTTCCCTGTTGTTGTTTGTTGGTTTCACAACCAAGCAATTTCCAGCTCGGTGGATCGGTCTGTTTCCGCCGCGTCATTGACTTTCACATTTTTCCCAACCACCACATATCTGTAAAACCTTACGCAAAATAAAAATATTCACCTTTCTGTAACCAACCTACTCGCCACCGTACGTCAACCCTCCTATAAACAAACCAGAGCCTACAGAGCAATCACAGCTCACACATTTCCTCGTATAACCAACTATGGCCGGCCAAAACCCTAAACAACCCTCAACTCAGTATCACCACCATGTCGCCGCCCTGGCCTTCCCTTTCGGCACCCATGCAGGCCCTCTTCTAAGCCTCGTTCTTCGGCTCGCTGCTGCTAAACCCGACACAATCTTCTCCTTCATCACAACTTCTAAAGCCAACAGCTCCCTCTTCTCTCAAACCTCCAAGGCCTCCGCCTTCCTTAATGTTAAGGCCTACGACGTCCCCGATGGGTTACCGGAGGGTTTCGTGCCCTCCGGCCACCCGGAGCAGCTTATTGGCTTCTTTCTCAAGGCGGCCCCGGCCAACTTTAGGATTGTGATGAAGGAGGCTGAGGCGGGCTCCGGGCTTAAGATAGGGTGTCTGGTGACGGACGCTTTCTTTTGGTTTGCCGGAGATATGGCGGAGGAGATGAAGCTTCCCTGGGTTCCACTTTGGACGGCTGGATCTCGTTCCCTTCTTGTTCATGCTGCCACAGATTTGATACGACAAAGGGTACTTGGAACCGGTGGTAAGGGTCAATTTGCTAATTAATCTATAGTAGGCCTAATTATGGCTCAAATTAGAGTCCTTTGCATACTTGAAACTTGATTTATATATAGTCATGCTATTGGTTTCTTACTTAGTTTCCTTCTATGTCCCATTCATCAATCCTTCGTGCTTAGAGTTTGACGACGAATTAATGATTTATGTTTAAAACAAGTATTATATACCTCACAAAGAATTATAAACCACCTACGTACGTTGGTCTCCGACGTAGCTAGGGTATACCACATTGGTGTAAGATTTATTCAATATAATGGACACTTAGATATCACTAAGTAAACTTCACCTTTTCTTGGTATGACACCGACTGAATTAGATGTTGTCGTACATTATGGGGTTCGGCTGCTATACACATTTGTATGACATACATCAAGCCGTGAGCCGTCTGATTATTTAGCAATTCAAAATTCAAGACGATCGGACGGTTTACGACTTGATGTATGTTATACATATGTGTATAGTAGAAAAGTCCACATTATAAAACTTTAATGTTTGGTGAGCATGAAATTCAGGCATTTACAAAAGTATAGCCTTACCATTGGTCCTCCACATTATGAAACTTTAATGTTTGGTGAGCATGAAATTCAGGCATTTACAAAAGTATAGTGTTACGTACCATTGGTCCTTCTCATCATTACATGCAAAATTATTTTTGTTTCAGGAAATGCAGTGAAAACCCTCGAGTTCCTTCCTGGATTTTCTAAACTTGAGGTTGCTGATTTACCTGAGGGAGTCGTATTAGGGAATTTGGAGTCACCAATATCATCCTTGTTACACAAGATGGGACAAGAGCTGCCAAAGGCGACAGCGGTTGCCATTAACTCATTCGAAGAAGCAGAACCGGACGTGGTGAACGAGCTCAAATCAAGATTCAAGAAGTTTCTCAATGTTGGACCCTTCAATCTTGCATCGGCGTCGCCGCCATTGCTCGAGGACGACAGCGGTTGCTTGGAGTGGTTGGACAAGCATAAGCCTGCATCTGTGGTATATATTAGCTTTGGAAGTGTGGTGAGTCCACCACCTCATGAGCTAGCAGCATTTGCAGAAGCCTTGGCTGAAAGTGGGTTCCCATTTATTTGGTCATTTAGGGGCAACCCAGATGAGATATTGCCCAATGGGTGTGACAAGAGTAGCCTAAATGGGAAAATAGTTTCATGGGCGCCGCAGGTACAAATTTTAGAGCATGCTGCGGTTGGAGTTTTTGTGACACATTGCGGGTGGAACTCCATTTTGGAGAGTATAGTTGGTGGTGTGCCTATGATATGCCGACCATTTTTTGGGGATCAAAACCTGAACATGAAGACTGTGGAGGCTGTTTGGGGGATTGGTGTGGGAATTGAGGGAGGGGTCCTTACAAAACAAGGAGCAGTTAAGGCCTTGGAACTAATTTTGAGGGGTGAAGCAGGAAATGAAATGAGAGAAAAAATAAAAGTTCTAAGAAGTCTAGCGCGATCTGCGGTTGAAGATAACGGTAGCTCTTCCAAAGCTTTTAATAGCTTGGTGAACATAGTCACCAAGCATGAAGAAGTTTGATAAAACAAGGTGAATCGTGTTTCCTTTTTTTCTTTTTTTTCTTTTTTTCCCATGCAAAACTTCGGTTTCGAGCTGAAAATTTGGAACATGTATTGAAAAAAAAAACAAAACGAAAGAAAAAAGATCGAAATAAAGAATCGTTCAGAGGAAGATGGACACCATGTCATGACAATGTGTGTGTTGAAGGGTTAGTGTGCATTAAGAAAAGAACTTGCTTTATAATTGATTGCTTATGCAACTTAAGCTATTTATTTGAGTCGGACATCTGTTCTTCTCTAAGGTTTCTAGCCACTTTCATAAGTTTTTTTTTTTATATATGTGCTTTTTGAATGAAAGTTGGAGGATTACTATATAATATTGATGAACATCAACAACACATGTTGGTGGATCAGTATGCCAAACCTGTTGATGTATCGACTCAAAACCTATATAAGTTCGCATGTTCTTGAAGGAAAGATAATTCTAACATTCTGCAAAAGCTTTGAAAAGGGATAAAGATTTCGTTTATAATACTATTGAGCTCACTGATATTTCCAATAGCTGGTTGACATCATGCGCTACTTCAAGACAACAAGTTTCAACTTCAAGATTAATTGCTTAACTCATGGCCTTGACAAAATCGAGCCCATCTTATTACCATTATATTTAGCTCCACCTGTTTGGCTGATGATACATGCTGCACTGACTTGCAACATGCTCTGATGCCAATTATACTTCAAGAGAAAATTACATATAAAGAACTACTAAATTTAAAAATACAAAACACTCACGTTTAATATTTAAAATTAAGACATCAACTCAAACATAACAATAATAACAGTAAGCCTAACCCGAATTTTGGATTGAAATGATTAAAATACCCAACTATAAATCAAAAATTACAAACCTCATCCTTTATCTTCTTCTCTCTCCACATTGCCACATATATGTTCCTCTCTCTCTCTTGTTTTTTTTTTTTGAGAAGATCTCTCTCTCTCTC
>NC_020491.1:3546952-3583971 GCF_000184155.1 Fragaria vesca subsp. vesca
CTAACTAACTAACTAACTAACTAACTAACTAACTAACTAACTAACTAACTAACTAACTAACTAACTAACTACTAACTACTACTACTACTACTACTACTACTACTACTACTACTACTACTACTACTACTACTACTACTACTACTACTACTACTACTACTACTACTACTACTACTACTACTCTCTCTCTCTCTCTCTCTCTCTCTCTCTCTCTCTCTCTCTCTCTCTCTCTCTCTCTCTCTCTCTCTCTCTCTCTCTCTCTCTCTCTCTCTCTCTCTCTCACATACCAACGGCAGCGGAAGACGCTCGTCGACGACACTTGGCTCCTCAAAGTCGACGACGGCTTTGCCTCGAATACAACGGCGGCTCTGCCTCGACGGCAACGGCGGCTCGGCCTCGACGAAGACAATTCTGCCCTGATGACGACTACTCCACCGATCCTCTCACTATACATATTCCTCAGTCCTCCACCGCCGTTAAAATCCAATCTGCTACTAAAGTCACCTAATCTGAGGCCAACGACATGACCAGTAAACACCGTCGAGAAGGAAGATGAATCGACTCTTGTTCAAAGCATTTCAATTCAATTGTCACTGAATTTTTGAGGTTTAGGATTAGGTATATGATTAGGTTGAGCATCTGAGTAGCAATGGGAGGTTGAGGTCACACGGAGACAATGAATTGAAAATTGAGCTATATGATTGGGTTGAGGTAATGCATTGAAAATGGAGGAGACTGGTTGAGGCAGTAGCAGTGGGTTGGGTAGCAGAAGTAGGCAGTATCAGAGTGGGATGTGTAGCAAACGTAGGGAGTAGTAGGCAAATTGGTAGTAGAAATCGGCAGTAGTAGTCGACCTTACCTTGATCGACAGTAGTAGATTATTTAGCTCGTTTGTAAATTGTTACTCCCTTTATAGTCTATTTTTTTACTTCATAGTAACAGCTTTTTGACCAACAGTAGCACCTTTCTATTAGGTAGTAGCAGCGCACGAGACTAAACCCGTGTCTATAAATTCTAACTGATTTATTTTCTGTTATAATTGACTTTTTTTAAGTTTAAAGATTACAATTGTAAATGTGTTATTGTCACATATTACTATATATTGTGAAAACGTACGTAACTAGTATTCATTATCCGACTAACTAGTCATTTCGGCTTTCAAGTTTACAATATACAAGTGATCAAAGGAAAAAAAAGGAATTAGATGAGTTCAAAGTATATATGTACAATAAGTAGCTTTCTATTCATATATGAATGATGCATAGCCTGTGTCATTCCTGATCAACTCAAGTGCCCTGTTGAAATGTGTTCCCTTGATACCAAGGTATTCCTTCCAAGTTACCGGCCGATATAGAGGAGGATGATCTTGGCCGATCAACTTCATCAGCGGCGATATCTTCACGTCATACGGTGGCCCATAGAAGTAGGCAATGGAGATGCGGTGATGTAACTCATTGACAACCGCACGGTGAATTGTAGTCTTGAACCGTCCGTTGGATAATATGTGCATCAAATCACCTACATTGACTACAAGTGCACCAGGGATCGGCTGAACGGACATCCAGCCGATCCCTTCCTGGAAGACTTGCAGGCCACTTATGTCACACTGGTTTAGCACAGTGAAAACCGAGGTGTCTGTATGAGGAGCCAACCCCATGGCTCGGGTCGGGTCTGGACAAACCGGATAATAGTTCAATTGCAGGACCTGTGGAAAATTTGTGCTACTCCTTTTGGGCCGGTTCAGCCATTTAACATCTTCCTTGTCCAAGCCCAATGATCCAAGCATCAGCCGTATCAGTTTTCCAGATAGGCCCTTCATCTTCTTTTGGTACTCCTCCATTACATCACTGCAAGAATAGCCACCATCAGGGTTAAAATCGTCAACACTGTAAAAATATCTGACTGGTCAAAATAGGACTAGTCAAAATAGCGACAATGTGACAGGCAGGTCATGCATTTCATGCTGCGAGTACGTACCAGAAGTGAGTTTGGACCGACTGGTCATCTGGCCAGAGTTGAGCAGCATGTTCAACCGGTGACCCCATGATCGTGAAACCCTCCGACCACATCAGCTTTGAGAAGTTAGCGGCATTGCCGGCACTCCCGTAACCGCTGAAGCTCTCTGGTGATCGGAGTGCCCGGAGTTTTTGGTCTCTAGGCAGCTCAAACAACCCACGGGCTTGTACCTCTGCTTCTTGTACCAAGTTCATTGGAACGCCGTGGTTGGTGACTTGGAACACACCCCATTGCTCGGAGGCAAGCCGTATGAGCGTGGCGGCGTTCGGGTCGTGTAGGTCTATGATGGGTACAAATTCTGTGAAAAGGTGGTGGTCCGGGGAGGAGTCCCAAGTGTGGGAGTCAGGTAATGTGTCGACGGAGTTGAAGTCGAGTGGGATGATATGGGAGAGGTTTCGAGTAGAGGTTGAAGTTGAACTCATGACTTAAATCTGAGGATTTTAGCTACAATGCTGATGATGAGTAACAAATGTTGCAGCTAAGGGATTATGTTGGTTCTTATTTATAACGTGCTTTGCTAATTGGGTAGTTATCAGTAGTACTTCTTGCTTGGCATTCGTTACCTTGGTACGTACTAGCTAAACTTATAGACTTGCAACCATGAAAGTCGGTGCCTGATATTAAAGAGGCCGGTGTCTTGTAAAACTGGAAAACGAGTTCTTTTACCGGCCAGTCACCGGCCTTCTTTCGATATGGATCTTTTATCTCCACGGGTTCTTTCCTCTTTAGAGAAAGTGTGGGAAAACGATGGGGATCGAGGAGAGTTTCTGCAATGTTTATATAGAGTAACTGTACCTAGTTATGGTCTTTTATGCTCTACATGCCTGCCAATTTATACTTACATTACTCGATTTGGTACACCGTAGGAATTGAACCATCCTCAATCTGTTCATACTTCAACATTTTCTCTTAAAGGGAATGATTCCCATGCTGAAAAGAAAGACAAAGGAGATGACTTGTAGATTGTGAAACTCTCCCACAAGGTCACAACATGTTGTAAGAAACTAATGCACCGGCAAAACGGTTATTCACAAATTAGTGTGAAATGAAAACTTTCAAGAAATTGAAGCACAACTGGTATGATAGGGAAGTAATTAGTATATAGTTCATCGTGATGACATGCTAACATGCCAAATTTTGTCAGAGTCAATTTGGATACTAATCTCTTTAGTAAATTTCGTTTACGATATTATCTCATTACTACTATTTTATGATTTTTAAGTTGTATTGCAAGTCACAGTTTGCAAAAATATTAAGTTTTCTAATCTTTATGACTTTCCTAGTTCACTATGAAAAATCATAAACACTAGAGGATTTAATTTGAGTTCTGTTAGTTCTATAATCGCTTTAAAAGTATGATTGAAGAGTCGACAAATTTTGGTGTAGAAAAAACATTATGCGATTTTGATAGGAAAAACCGTGTGTATAGTTCACAGGAAAAACGATTTTAGATGAAAAATGACGATTTTGAACGGAAAACTTTTATCGGAGAAACTTGCAGGATTTAATCCAATGAGATTACAGAATCATATAACATCATCAGTGTGCTTGCCATGGGTGTGAACAGCATTAACCCATCATTACAAAATGCTACATTTTTAATGTGCAGTAATAATTGACTCGAAGAAATGTTCACATTCTAAATGTATCCAAATTTCTTTACAAAAATTTATATTCTGTAACACAAAACAACAAATGAAAATCATGAATACCGTTTACACACAAGAATTTCCAGCTACCAATAAGTAGCTGTTATTTGCAAACTCTAAAAACAAAATCTGTTCTCTACCTGTAGCTATACACACTTCATCAATAGTTCATATTGTTTTTTTCATACTATGAAATGAACTGAAAGTTGAATGCTTATCATACCTATAATATAGATGATGTATAGTTTCTTATCATCATCTCCTCTGGAAGTTGAATGCTTTTATGGCATAGGCAAAAATTATGGCGAAAAGAATGCAGAAACCGACGACCATAACTCCGGCTACACCGAGGAAATCATGCCTGTATCCGAGACCAACTTTGAGTACCAGCCTTATCGAAATTGTTGTTTCTCCATCTGCTAGCTTCACAAGACTGTCATCGTCACCGTACTGCGAAACAATCAGGCCATACAGACTCCAGGCTACAGGGTTTGCCCAGTAATACCATCTCCACCACATTGGGATTCTCTGAATTAAGCATTATATATACCAAGAATTTATTGTGTTAGAGAGATCGACTAGCTCAATGATGTTCTGATTTATAGTACAAAGAAAGAAAGAAAGCAGGGGATCGGAGTCACTTCTGTTACCTTGTGAGGAATCATGAAGCCACTGAAAAGATTCCATAGCATGTAAAATGGTGCAGCTATTATGGAAGCTACGTTATGATTTGGTGTGACGGCTGTTGTCATCATTCCGTATAAGGTGAAGTACAGCATTGTGAAATACATGAAGAATAAGTACCAAACAAACTTCAAGAGTGTCCAGTCAAATGCAGCCGTGGAGTAGAAAATTGTGCAGTAGATGACTGCTTGCGCAAACACATAAGGGAACTCTATCGCAACCTGCACAGAAGATCGATACATGATTAACATAACCTTTGGGAGTATCAAGTATTATGCCTGAACAAAGTGGATGAAGGTTAACCTGAGCAAATGCAAATGGTAATGCCGAGTACATCCCAGCAGCTCTCTCTCGATATGAGACAAATCTTTCTATAGAAACAACAGGTTGAACAGCAGTGGCATTGGTGATTCCACTGAATAGGATTGCTGCATATAGGGATCCCATGGCATTTAGTAAGTCCTGCTGAGTCTCCCTGTGTACAATGAAGGAGAATATGGTATGCTTGATTCTATTGTGAGTTACTTTAAGTCAAAAGATAGGCACAGAAAAAGAAAGAAACCTCTTTGCCCCAAATCTCCAACAAATTGTTCCTAACATCAAGGAGATGATGACTGTGTAAAAGAACCGAACTGCGGTGTACTGAGGGTTCCGCCAATAAGACAGATTTTGCTTCCATAGACAAGTGAGAAATTGTTCAAATGATGTCTGAGAGTACTTGGTTGGAAAGTTCAATTCTTTGGAATTAGCACTTGGCTTGCTGAGGTGTTCAACCAAGTCTATGTTACGTCTGAAACAAGGAAAGGAGGTATTATTAGATGGAGAAGCAGATAAAAGCTAGCTACCCGGCTAAAATTTATGAGAAGTGTTCATACTGAAACAAGTTTGAACTTCTGTAAATTTCTGCGAAATCCACCCCCAGACGGCTTTCTTCAGTTGGAGAAGTGACATCCAGCATCCATGCAGCAGGATTATATCCAGGCCTGATCTTTTGTACTCCTTCAATCGCCTGCAGATATAGATATGCATATGTCAATTTTTTAACCCTTATACACCTGATAGCACATATTCTAACATACATCCTGGCATGCATGATCTGACCTCAAAGTACTTGATGAGTTCAGAAGACCTGGGTCCAAGTGGACCAGCATATATGAGCTGACCTCCGCGCTTCAGAAACAGAAGCTGCAATGACAGATGATTAGCAGGATCAATCAGATATTAAGTCAATACGGAACTGAGTCTGATTAGAAATATGCACTCAATTATTAGAAAGTGATAGCCATAAAAGAAATAGGAAACATGATACAAAAAATAATTAGATCATGAGAAAATACCTCATCAAAGGATTCAAAAATGTCTATGCTAGGCTGGTGGATTGTGCACACTATAGTACGTCCAGTATTGACTATATTCCTCACAGTCCTCATCACAATGGCTGCAGACCTTGCATCTAGCCCAGATGTGGGTTCATCCATAAATACTATAGATGGATTAGCAACCAGCTCCACAGCTATAGTTAGCCTTTTTCGTTGTTCTGTGGACAAGCCATTCACCCCCGGTAAACCAACCAGTGCCCCTCTTAATGGAGTGAGCTCCACAAGTTCCATCACCTCCTCTACAAAAGCCTGTAATTTTCTTTCTCAATATTTTAGATGCTGCAATGATCTTATGATAAAGACATACAAAAAAAAAATGCAAGTATTTTATGTGAATACCTTCTGCGTATCCAAGTCAACTTCTGATGGCAAGCGAAGCCAACTAGAGAACATAAGTGATTCAACGACAGTCAAGCAGGGGGAGTGAATATCAGATTGCTCACAGTAACCGGAAATTCTAGCGAAAGTTTCTTGCTTTTTTGGATAACCAGAAATATTAATGCTCCCTTCTATGATCCCACCAGTTTTTCTGCCAGCTAACACGTCCATAAGGGTGGTTTTGCCAGCACCACTTACTCCAACCAATGCTGTAAGCACCCCGGGCCTAAACGCTCCAGTTACATCAACCAACAGCTGCAATCTCTCTTCTTGTATTCCCTGTTGCTTCAATTCCTGTGGTTGTACTTGGATCAGAAAAGATATAGTTAACATGTTTCCAAGAATAGACTATGCAAGCGGATAGTGTTAAACACTCACCAGAGGGATATCGACATAGTAATTGATATTGCTGAAAGACATGGAAAGTGGTTGAAATGGGAGCACCATTCCTCTCTGCTTAAAGTACTTTCCTGCTTAGAAGATGGCCAAGAAAGAGAAACTAATTAAGACCTATGTATATTTAACTGAAAAGGACTATTTGGAAACAGTTCAGTCTTCAAATTATTATACATACCATTAAGTGACTCTGAATGCTTCAAGTACTGTCTCAGCTCAATAACAACATTTTCTCCTGTTCTTCTCCTTTCTCTCTCTTCTAGCTCTTCCTTCGACACTACAACTTGTTGCTTCCCCAAGGCTGTAGTACATGTTTAATATCCATTTCATTAGGCTTATTAACATTGTCTGGCTATATCGCCTATATGTACCACCAGAAGTAAAATGAAGATCAAGTAGAATTTATAAGCAGAAGTAACTTACGGTTCAGGTAAGCAAGGAAGAATGTGAATAGCAAATTGAATAAAACTGTATATCCAAGCAAAGCACCAATACCAATCCAAAACCAGTATCTCTCCGCAAACAAACTGCGTGCTTTTAGTAATGACTGACCTAATGAAAGACCGGTCTCATACTCATGTCCCTACATAAATAACATGATGGATTAAAAAAGAATCTAAATCGACTTTTAAAATCTAACTAAAAAAATAAATGAAGTGAAATGAATCTTCATATTACTGGCTCTCGCCAATACATATCCAGCTTTTCTAAAAGTTTGTGCCATGAAGCAAAAGTAATCACAAGTTAAGCGTGCGAGTATTTACTTCTGGAGAGGTTGACAATGGTTTGGTTGAGATCTCGTACAAGAAAAACCAACTGCAATGCATGGATAACATATTCTTTCTTTTCTGATGATAGGCTTTGCTGGTATTTCTACCGCCAGCACAAAACCTTCCCTCTTATAACTAGAAATAATTTTTAACTTTCTATAGTCCAAATAAATGAAATGGGAAACTTACCTTATTCCAGGAGTGTCCGAGGAATTCGTTTACAGAAGCTGCATTTTGAGCATACATCAAAGGAGAAAACCAGAAACCCCAAATCCACCATTTTGGTATACGATCTGTCACAATTGAATAGAGAAATGAATAAAAGTATGGGATCACATTGGAAATTAAGACACAGAACTTGACAAAATGTTTACCTCTAGAAATGATGTACCCTCCAAGAGCCATTACAATCAACATGGCAAAAGATCCAAAAGTGTTGGCAACTATCATATTTCGACCCAAGGATCCCATAAAACGGAAGAGAGCTGTGGACATCTGGTGCAGAAGGAAATATACCAAGAACTGCCCAAAAAATCTGCAGTTTCATCAACTTAAGAATCTCATCACAGTGCTAACTTTCACAATTCATGCCAAGTACCAAGGAAAGATATGATCGATTTACCTAGAAATTGCAGGATCAAATCCAATGACATAGTATGTGATTGCCACCCAAAATCCAGACTCTATGAGTGAATTTGGAATACTCAAGAGCCAGGAAGGAAGAGTATAGACCCAACTTGGATAGAAGTGCAAGTCCCTATGCTTGTAAAGCACTGGAAGCTTGGCAACCAACATTGGCACCTCCATAAAGCCATTAAAAAGAATAATAACCATGGAAAAGTATAGTGCCCCGAGATACAAGGCTGCATCATCAATTGTATCATGGTGCATTTTTGTCCGGCAGAAAACACTCATTGTGACCAAAGCAACAAAAAGAAGCTGGAAGACAGAATATAGTACTTGCAAATCAGTATAACATTTAACCTTTCAGATTATTAAGCTGGCAAAATATTATTGCCTTTTGAAGAAACAAATAATTGTACAATTACCTGAACGAATTTAAATATATAAATAAATGCATTTCGCTTCATCAGTAGCACTTGCCAGTTAAAGCTTGTCTTGAGAAGTTCCATCCTCCTCATGCCATAGAGAGAAGTTGCCAAAGCTGCAGGGTGGTTATAGCGTTTATCAAAAGGAACTTTCAACTCTTCTGACAAATTCTTCCCATCTTGAAATGAAGGAAAAGCTTCAACAAACTTTGCTGGTGGTATGTAACGGTATGGAAGATCAGGATTGGACCAGTACTGCTCTTGATCCTTCTTTGATATAACCTGTGTACAAGGGAAAGAACAATATATCAAGGACTTGTAAAAAGATAATAATTTAAAAGTCCAGGTAGGTAGTTATTCACAGCTTACTTCTTGCAAGAAGTCTGCCACATTCTTTCGCTGGGGACAACTAAACCCCATGTATGAAAAGAAATCAAGAGCAGCTTGCCGGGGTCCCTGATACACGATCTGACCCTCACACAAAAGTATAACATCATCGAACAACTCGTAGGTCTCTGGAGCAGGTTGAAGTAAAGATATAATAGTGGTGGAATCAAGTGCATGAGTTGAATGCCTAAGATACTTGATGATTTGATAAGTAGTGGAACTGTCAAGCCCAGTTGATATTTCATCCATGAACAACACTCTTGCTGGACCTACTAGTAATTCACCTGAGAATCACATAGTTTCTCCATCAGCAAACAGCTTTACCTTGCCAAAAAGATGTAGCACCTAAAATTGAAACACCAACTATGCACCTGAAGTAAGCCGCTTCTTTTGGCCCCCTGATATACCCTTGAGCATTTCATCTCCTACCAACGTATCAGCACATATGTCCAACCCTAAAATCTTTGTCAGAAATATGTTAGTACTAGGAAAGAGAATCAAAGAAGAAATCTTGATACAACATAGTAGGAACTTCAATAACTTGAATCGAGAAAATACCTTCATGATGTACTCTACCACAAGGCTAGTCTCTTTCTCACCAAGAGCTAATGACTGCAAAACAACATTACGTCAGTAATGGCTACATGTCAAAGGAATCAAGCATTTGTAGCCAGAAACTAGTACCTTCATGAATATATCAAGATCACCATCGGGTTTTATCCCTGCAATCTTTTCTCTTCTTGCAAGTTCTACTAGCATATCTGTCACCAAACATTCATGTCAGCATTTCATCAAACACAAACCACTCACCAATAAGTGGACATTTCCCCAAAGCTTACCATATTTGAATCCAACACCTTGACACCGTCCTGCAAAGTCAAGAGTCTCCCTCACAGTCATCTCGGCCGCAAACCAGTCCTGTTGGCTGACATAGGCTGCCGTCCTCTGCGGCACAAACTCATTCAATCCATGGCCATTGTATGTGGTTTTACCTGACATCTTCAAAAAGTGATCAAACATCAAATGAGTACTAATTGAAGCTGAAGTCACCAAAATCAGCAACTACCATAACATTCAAGATAACAAAAGTTAAAGCACTACCTGAAGACCAGTTCCAAGGCGTCCAGCGAGAGCCAATAGCAGCGTTGTCTTGCCGGAGCTCGGTGGGCCCAATAGCAACGTCAATCTAACACACAACAGCAACAACTCATTACTACACTGAAAATTCAGCACTTCAGTACTAAACTACTAATTGAAGCTCAAATGTTTTACCTTGAAGGTCTTATAATCCCACTAATGTTGTCTAAAATCGTTAATTTACTTCTCTTGCTCCTCAATAACCGTAATTGCCTCAGAAGCGCCTAAAATCACATTCACAAAAATACAAAAAATTAATCCAATCATCACATATGTAACAGAAACTGAATAAGAATTAGAAAAGAACAAATCTAAACCTCGGTCATATTGAAAACGAAATTCGGAATAGTCGGCAGTGCCCTGCTTCCCACATGAACAAAAGCTTCAACCTTCAAATCCTGAAACCGCACCTCGATCTTTGGAAAGTCCAAATCAACTCTGTAACACCCGAATTTGATCCAAACTTTCACACTTTATACGCAATTTTAGAAACTAAAATCTGTTTTGTTGCTCGAAAATAATGACTTACGCATTGAACCGGAGTCGCATTTTCCGAAAGAACTGCTCGGGGTCTTGTTCGGCCGAGTTAACTAGCCGATCAAGCAAGAGCTTCTGCTCCTGAGCCTGGAGCTCACTGACGTCAACCTCCTTGGTATCTCCCACAATGTTCTTAAAAATGCCACGTCGGACTCTGGCGTATGTCGGCAGCCTCTCCAACGCCGCCCACCGTAAAGCCTCCTCGTCCTCCCCCTCCTCCCTAAACGACGCCGTCCTCGCAAACGCATTCTCCGCCGAGTTCCACATTATGGTAGAAACACTTACAATCTCATCTGATCTGAAACACTGTGATAAAGGTTAGAGAGAATGAGAGAGAAGAAGAAGAGGGTAGGGTTTGAATGAGGAGATGGATAGAGAGATAGACTAATGTTCGTCTCTGATTGCTGGAAATGGTGGTTGGAGACTGCATTAAATAGTCTCTCTTGCATTAAGTTTTTGGTTTGGTTTTTCTCCTTCTTCTTCTTTCTCTAACTAAAAACTAGAGAGACAGTGAGGGTATAGCACGTTAAAGTGTTTCACAGTTTTTGCAGGGACATGAAATAACAGAGAGGTCTCTCATCATTTAATAGCCGCGGGAAAGATACAAAACGGCACGAGTCGTCTTTGACACCCCCCACTCGCCTCTGTCTTTCCATTTGCTTTGGAAATGGAAAGTCTTTTTCATCAGATGGCTGGGAGTGGCGCGTGAGTTGGCTTCGCCGGGAAAGTGTCGTGGGGTTTTGAGGCGGGAGTTTGAATGAAACGGCGGGGAAGGTGGGGTTTTGCTGGGTTTTTTTTAACGGTGAGTTAAAAAACGGCGGGTAGGAGGGTGTCGGCCGTTTAAAAGTTTGATGTTACACAATTGCACCTTTTAATCCGAGAAATGGGACAATTTTGTTGCAAGAGTATGGAAGAAAGTATGATTTTTTCTCGCCTAACGGATCTACTAAACTTTCTCACCAAGGTAATCTAAAATTCTAAATGTTTGATTATTGCATGTTATGTCGTACGACTACTAAATTATGTTTCTTTTAAGATGTAAGGTCTAAAGATATTTACCGTGAATTGGTTATTTTGATTTTACCGTTTATGAACTATCTAGCTTCTATATGACATTCTAATCATTGAAGTTGTCCAGTGAATCTATGAGGGATAGTAATGATGATAGTAGATGATTGTAAACAAACATAATGGTATGGCAGCTCTTACCAGAAAACGAAAGTATCTTTTTTTGTAATACCAAAAGAGAAATGTAACTTTTGTATTCTGGTGTGTGTGTCTATATATATATATATATTTATTTATTTATATAAAGAAATGTTTCAAAGCGGATGTTCGCACTCGGCTTAAAGTGCGGACGTCCCTCTGTTCGCCACCGTACGACGCCGACGAGGGCGCGTCTTCACCCCAGCGGACTCCAGCAGCGTCCCCGACCACTTTCCCTCTCCAGCGAGTCCGCCGAATTCCAGTTTCCAGCGAGATTGACTTTATTTGAAGTTTTGGGTGATCTCGCCGGAAAACTGGAAAAGATTGGACTCACCGGGGAGGAAAAGTGGTCGGAGACACTACTGGAGTCCGTTGGGATGGAGGCGCGCCCTCACTGGTGTAGTATGGTGGCGAACGGAGGGACGTCCGCACTTTAAGCCGAGTGCGGACGTCCGCACCAGAACGGGCCTATATATATATTGTAGGTAAAACTCCAATAACCCCCCAGCTAACTGTGATCTCAGCAATTCCTACTATATATGATCTCATTTCATAAACAAATATATAGTTAGAAATACCTATAAAACTGATCTAACCAAATAATTCATTCCTCATATTAAACCAAGTCAAAACATTGATCTGGTGTGTGTGTATATATATATATGGTTGTCTACTTACAAAGATATAAGTGAGGGAATGTGGTTGCTACCTTAGTCAAGCCTCTAAGTTAGCTTAGGATTTGAATGTATACTTGTATATATATATGTGCATTATTCAATATGGGAAGTAGGAGATGGAGATAGGTCTATAGATGAGAAGAGGGACATCCATGGATTTATATCATCTGGATTAGTAACTGGTCAAGAAAAGGGTTTTTCTTCCTGCCAACTGCATTCGATCTGCATATTATTCCTTCGCACGCAGCGAGCTACTTGTAGTTGGCAAAGAAGTTGAGATATTAATGGTAACTAAATGCATGAGGACCCGCGTGCATTGAAATATGTACAAATGAACTGATAATAGTGCTTAATATTTATGCAGCAAGGTAGATGATCAATTATTTATGCATGTGGTGTTTGAATCAGTGGAAGAAAATAGAGGAAAAACCCCATGTGAATATGTAGTTTTCAAGATAGAACTTATGGTGGTGGAACTTATTGCTAGTTGGCAGAAATTTCAGGATCGGTGGGCAGAACTTTGAAGGCAAATACGTCTGGAATTTCAATAGTATTGACTGTGATCGACTCCTGGAACAAATCGAAGAAGTTCTCATGGATCGATGACAGTTACGAAATAGTTACTGACTAGCTCTGCTAATCTGCAACTCTGCTGTGTTTTTGCAACAGATTAATGAAGATCGAGTTAGGGATATTTTGATCCAATCGAATTTGTATGCACATGGCTTTAGTTTGGTTAGGCATTTGCTCAGCCAAATTTGACAGAAAGATATACGATCCAACGAAAGTGATGGATCAATGCATTGCTTTTATGATAAACATATGAATATATCGTATGTGTTTACTTTAGATTCGGACGTGACTCACTTTAGAGAAGCCGAATCCATTTCGTTTTTTCATTTTCAATGCCCCTGCTGGTTAGACCATTGCTGCATACACTACTAGTCTACTACTTAGGATATAGCTTGCACGTCATAGCTTTTGCACAAGAGTAAAACAAGTAAACAACACTGTTCTCCCTGTCCTATTTCTCCTATTCATGACCGACAAATCTAAAGATGTATAAGCAGAAAAGACCTACTCTATATACATACTGTGTCTCCGGGAAATTAAACAATGAAGTAGACAAGTTAATTTACCTCACGATCAATCTTAATTAACCATTGCCCACTGCTCTAGCAAAACATGCATGTAGTGAAGAAATTGAACAAAATAAAAGTCTACTGGTTGGTGAGAGTGGTTCACAAAAATCACACTTGTCTTACATGTAGCGATTCGTATATACCATAAACAGGACTGGTATACTTAACTAGCAACCATATATGATAGTAACACCATTCTTAATGTACATGTTTAGTGATCTATGCACTTTGAATTTGAATTCTACCGGAGGAACAAAATTTCGGTCATCCACAACATATCTGCCTCCATCTACTTCCAGTTTCACATAAATTTTAATGGATTTTCTTCTGTTCTGACTTCAGAAAATCATTTGAAAAAGTCCGGTCATCATTTTTTAGTTTCGTCAGCTCTAGCAATTCTTTAAAATCATGATTTGAATGTGGAAAAATTTTGGTGAGAAATTAAGAATATTCAATTTTGACCAAAAAACCGTGAGCTATAACCCACAAATTTGAATGAAAAACGAAGATTGGGTGAAAAATTAAGTTTTAATTGGAGAACTTATTTGGTTGGTATCCAAATGTGTTAGAAGTTAGAACATCGTGATTAGAATTTAGAAATTTAGAACTTATTTTTAGAGATTTTCACGGCTCTTTCCTTGGTGCTTTTGCTCCAAACCTTGAAATTCCTAACTCGATGGATGCAGAGGTTATGGCGGTTATTCAAGCAATTGAGCTGGCTTGGGTTAGGGATTGGAAGCATATTTGACTTGAGGTGGATTCAACAATTGTGCTTAATTTCTTGCGGGATCCTCATCTTGTTCCATGGCGTTTGAGAGTAGCATGGGGTAATTGTTTGCACCGCATTTCTCAGATGAATTTTCGATCTTCTTATATCTTCAGGGAAGGTAATCAGGTGGCAGATGCTCTTGTTAATATGGGTTTTTCGATGTCTGCATTTTCTTGGTGGGATGAACCTCCCCACTTCATTCGGGGCATGTATCAACGAGATAAGTTCGGTCTCCCAAACTTTCATTTTCATTTACTTGTTTTATAGTGTAGTTTAATGTTTCTTGTTTGGTGTTTTAGGGTACTGGTTTTAGTGACATCCAACTTGATTGTAATCTTTCTTTTTTATTAATAAATTTGAGGTTGGAGAGCACTCTACTCTACCCAGCTCCTGTTGACTAAAAAAAAAAATATTTAGAAGTTTAGACACATGGATTTGGTGCCTTGCACAAGATTTAAAACCTTATAATTTCACTAAGACCAACGGTGAGGTCCGGCCCAATTTACACTTTATTTCTACGCGTCGGGCCCGTAAATGCTTGCTATCCAGTACATGGGCTACGCCACGCGTGCAGATGGGCCCAACTTACAGTCCTCCAAAACGTCGTCGTTTATGATCCAATACATGGGATGCTCGTTCTAGAAACAGAAGACGAAGAAAACAGGGCGGTAAAAAAGAAATGGAGGAAGAAAGCTCCGGCGCTCTGTCCGACGCCGCAATCGAAACCCTAAGAAGCCGAGGATGGTGCTTCGGCGACCTGGAGCAAGTCCAAGCGATGATCCTCATCCACTCCGCTCTGGCCGACGACACGCGCACGGTGGTGAACTCCGTCGAATCGGAGCTCCTCAACATAGATCTCAAATCCGTCGGAGCCAAGTCGTTACCCGACCCGGTCACTCTTCGCAAGTCCTCTCATCTTCTCGGTCCCAAAGTCCTCCAGGTAAACACGCCTTCATCCAATTTTGTTGCTTTAGGCTCTGTTTGGCTGGTTTGAAATTCATGGATTTTTGGTGTTTGATTTGATCAGATTGCTAGGGTTAGAGACGTTACGAGTAGCAATGTGGACGATTTTGCGAGAAATTCGAGTCGGCGGCTCTTGAAACTTGGTCTCAGTGATGGACATAGTGAGGTAGCAGCTATAGAGTACTCGCATATTTCTTCATTCTCTGACGACGTCGTTCCAGGGACTAAGGTACTGTCAAAATACTCGAGCAGACTTTGATTCAATTCTTATGGATTTAGCATGATCAAGTAGGAATTGTGAAGCATTATTATTAGTAGGATGATACTGAATTAAGTTAGTGCAGCTGAGAATTTTATTAGAAAGTTTCGGAGTTTATCGAAAAGTTTCAGAATTTTCTTTGTCTTGCTTTGTTTATTTTAGAAATCCTGATATAAATATAAATATGCTTAAGCTGGAATAACATAATTTACAACACATAGAAAGCTTCTTCATACGTATATATTGAGAAACTTGCAGCTCTACTTCCTCATTTCCTACCCATCGTGTTTATTGTATGTTGCGGGTGATATACAACCTCAATATGAATTTTAGGATATGTTTTTAGTTGTCTGAACCCTAATATCTGGAGCCATTACTTAATAATTGTTACGTGTTACTGCCTTTTGATTTGCAGGTCCGCCTGGAAAATAAAGCTGTGATACGGAATGGGATTGTATGTTTGACTCCTAAAGTCTTGACTGTGTTAGGAGGTGTTGTGCAGTCCCTCTATGAAGAATGGCAGATGAATAAAAAGTATTCAGGTTTCTCACGTTCGACTTTAAGGCTTTCAAAGGAAAGTGATGGTAGTGGTCCTCCTCCATTTGAGAAGTTGCAAGTTGGGGCACCCAAAACTCAGTTTCCTCAGCAAGAGAAGCCTTGTCAGTACTTCAACTCCTGAATATATATGATCTTATAAATTTATTTGTCTTTCAAAGTGATGTTCAGTCGATCATTAATAGCAATGCATGTGTAACTCATGGGCAACATGTGATGATTTGCAGATCAGTCTACTGTTAACACCAAGAGCAGCGATGCTACTTCCAGATCTTCTGAGATAATACCAACTGGAAAGCAGCAGCAGAACCTTCATTCAAAGTCAAATGATGTTGATAATCCTAATAAGAAAAATGATGTGGCTGGCAATCTAAAGACGGATTCTATTGATGAAAGAACTGAAGAGAAACCTAGTAGCTCTGCACCAAGGCCAAAAGAAGGTGGAGCCTCATTTAAGTCCGGCCTGCAACTATTTTCTTATTAATATGTTGCAGTACTTAATTATTGCAATAGTATCATGTCATTCTAATGTATCCATGGCCTCTACAGTTGTTGAAGCTGTCCCTGTTCAAAACCAAGCAGCAGCACAGAAACTCCTCCAGAAAATGAGTCATCAAAACCAGGATAGTAGGTATTCGAGAGGTAGGAAATTTAGAGGCAAGGGGAGGGAGGAGGAGGCAGAGGTATTCACTTTGGAAGAATGGGAAAAGAGGAAAGCTGGTGCAAAGCCTTCCCTAACCGCCCCTTCTGCAGATGCCCATCGTGATGAAGAACTTGCTTGGCAGCTTCAAAATCAATTTGATTTAGAAGAGTCTCATGTTAGTTTTCTCACATCATTCAGTCTCATTTTTGTTATCGTTTTTCCTTTTGTCTTGCAAGTTTTAATATCGTTATGCTGCGATTTCAGGCACAGACGGGTCCTCAAACTGTGGGGGCAGATGATATCAAGCTGAGCATGTTTACGTATGAGAAGAACGACGACTGGGGTAGTGGAATGGGAAATGGGAGGAGAGGGAGAGGCAGAGGACGAGGAAGAGGTAGCAGAAGGGGAAGGGGAAGAGCATGGGAAGATGAAGAAGGCAGTTACGAAATGGAATATGAAAGGAGTGGAAGAGGGAGCGGATGGGGAAGAGCAAGGGAAGACGGTGACACTAATGGAATGGAACATGGAAGAGGCGGAAGAGGGAGTGGATGGGGAAGAGGAAGGGAAGACGATAACATGGGTTATGGCACAGAACACGGAAGGGGCGGAAGAGGTGGAGGATGGGGCAGAAGGGATGATGACGGTGGCGGTTATGGAACAGAACACGGAAGGAGCGGAAGAGGAAGAGGAAGGGGAAGGGGAAGAGGAAGTAGAGGGAGATGAAGTGGAACATTTTGCTTATATGTTTGTTTTACCACCTATGTTACATTCCAATCCGTTTTATTTTTTTATCAGGTAGTGTTTGTTGTTGCTGAAATGAATTGGACCATACACTAGCTACTATAGTGGTTCAAGTTTAAAGAACGTGAAAAACAATGCCTAACCTAACCTAACCTCACTAATTTGTTAGCAAGTTAAACCTGCCCAAGTCTCAATAATCAAAGCATATAATATGCTTACTTACTACCTCCTAGTAGTCGTCGTCTTCTTCCTACGCATAACACACCCTTGTCGTGAAGCGTATCCAAGCTTCTCCGAAAGCCATGGACTCGCATCTAATCCAGCCCTTGATCGCCTTCCTAATCTCGGCCTTCGTGGCCGCCCGTGCCTACCGCCGGAAATCACTCGACTTTTCCGGCGCAGTCGCCGGCCTCGCCGTCATGACTCTCCACATTGCAGTCGGATACAGGTACTTTCTCACCTTCTGCTCATCTCTATGAATCCAAGCTCACAAAGTCCTCATCTTTGTTTGCTCTGTATAGATACGGAGCCGTGTTGCTCGTCTTCTTCTTCACGTCGTCGAAGCTCACCAAGGTTGGCGAAGAGAAGAAGCGCCGGGTTGACCCGGAATTCAAAGAAGGCGGTCAACGCAATTGGTACTAGTTTGCTTTGTGTTTTCTATATCATCAAATTCTGTTACGGTAGATTTTTTGATTCTTTATTTATTTATTTATTTATTTATTTTTAGGATACAGGTGCTATCGAATGCAGGGATTTCATCAGTGTTGGTTGTGGTGCTGTGGAGGCTGACGGGGTTGGAAGAGAGATGCTTGGACTCGAAGGAGTCGGTTTTGGTTACGGCACTGATGGGAGGGGTTATAGGACACTTCTCTTGCTGCAATGGAGACACTTGGTCTTCTGAGCTTGGAATTCTTAGTGATGATCAGCCTCGTTTGATTACTACTTTCAAGGTTCTTTACATTTCGCTGTGTTTTGTGATTAAATGCTTACGGTTTGCTTGCAATTGATTGACTGCTGCGTCTCCGGTTGTAAATGTTTGGGCTCTGAAGTTGATTAGTTTCGATGTTTTTTGCTTTGCGATTTAGGTTGCAGTGCATCTTCTGATTTGGTTGAAATGACAGTTCTGTTTAAGTTTTATTTTCAAAAAAATATGTTGTGAATTGTTACTATCTTGTCTGAATGTATAAGTTATGCTTATGTGCCTATGATTGTAATGATTTTGTGGATACATCATCCAGCAGCTTTCCCACTTTATCCAATGGTTGTGTTATAGACATGTGTCATGTGTGTACGCCTGCATGCCAATTTGTTTCACATTTTCGCAGCTAAGCTTATAGCTGGCGTGTTTTTTCTTCTTCTTCTTCTTATTCTTTAGCTGTTACAAGATTACCAGTGTTCTAATAGTATAGTGGTAGTTGCCTTACTTTCATAGGTGATATGTGGGTTCATCCAATCGTGATTACAACTGTGAATTGTAGATTTATGGGAAAAATATTTGGAAGGCTAGAAGGAAACAGATTAGTTGGCCACTTGGATATGTAGTAGATGATAGATGCTAATTTTGCTCTACATTGTTGGCAGCCTGTGCGGAAAGGTACCAATGGCGGAGTTACTAAAGCAGGATTACTGGCAGCTGCTGCAGCAGGGTCTGTTATCGGATTGGCGTTTGTGCTTGTTGGCTTTCTGACTACAAAATGTACATATGATGTAGCACTGAAGCAGCTGTTTGTGATACCTCTTTCTACCCTTGCTGGACTTTGTGGTAGTGTCATTGATTCTCTTCTGGGAGCAACACTGCAATTCAGTGGATTCTGTACTGTTCGTAACAAGGTATGTGAAAAACAAATGTGATTCAATTGTTACTAAGGCCAGAGTTGTATCTTCTTAACTCGGTTTATTTCATTGAGTTTATTCTTCAAATATGATGCTGAAGTAAACTCTTTCTAATTGGCTTTTGTAGGTTGTTGGCAAACCAGGACCTACTGTCAAGAAGATATCTGGCCTCAATTTTCTTGACAACAATGCCGTAAATGTTGTGTCTATCCTGATAACAACAATCCTCACTTCCATTGCCTGCATTTACGTCTTTTGAGACCGACTGGTTCAACCTACTATTATGAGTTGTTCAGACAGTGTTGATTCCCTGCACAACTGATCCATGTACTAGCACCGCAGGATGTAACCCTTCCGATCGGAAAAGCAGTTTCTCAATGCTAACCCAAAACCCTAACTAATGAAAACTGGGGTTCAGTGTTCTGCAAGCTGATATTCTGAGAATCATGACTTGACATAATTTACTTGGAGAGTTCTTTTTGTTAAGCATAAGCTATCAGATAATGATGGTTACCTACCTCAATCAGATATTTTGAATTATGCTTCTACTTTTCTTCAGTTCTACTTTCCATCGTTCACTATCTTAGTAACAAGATGATATAAAACGCTTGAATATGGAAAGACTAGTTCATGACTGCCAATAAGATATTGAAATGATGCACAAGTCATTGACTTTCACTCTTTCAGAAAGAAAAGTTTTTGCTTGAACTTGGAATTTCTAGTGTTTTGAAGACAATACTCTCTCTACTTGGTGTTTTGAAGCTGGGATGTCAAATACATGTCGGATTAGGCAGTTTCATTGGAGAAGATACCGTTAGACCTCCAGGTGGAATTTGACAGTTTCACTGGAGATGCTCGTAGGTGTTTGCTTGATCTTTCGATCATTAGTGTTTTGGAATAACAGCTCTCACACTTGGTCTTTGCTTGTTTTCAGTATAACCGAGTGCTTTTCTTCAATGTGTTTATGCTAGAGAAAACCACACAAGTCATTTCCGAAGCTTGTAAAATGACCCCCCCTATTACTCTTGAGGTTGTGCGGGAAGTTACTGCAGTCAAACAAACTGAACTGCATGAGCTTGTCCTCTTCTATAAGATAATCTTTTAGGTATGGACATGAGAAGCACACCCATTTAACTTTTCATGATGCACCCACTTCTTTTGTAACGCATCGTCAACAATGTACGGCTCACTCATCGCTTTCTTGATTCCTTTCTCATGAGCTTCAGGTGAGACTCACGTCATGCATGAGACTGTGATGCTCTTTGGATTCTAATTCTCAGTACCCTCCAAACGAAGATGGAAGTCGATAACAGCAAACAAACCTACCTCTTCTCTTTAAGTATTTCCATACAGCTGTATGATTCCATTTCAACACGGATTGTTGATGAACATGGATTGAATTATCATATGGGGCAGCATTTAGTTCAAAACAGAACAGAACAGAACAACAAGCAAAACCAGATTAAATAACGAAGATCAAATGTACATTCAGATTTGAGCAAGCCGTCAATTCATGGTAACACCATTCGGATTTATGTCCTAATCTCAACTCCGCAACCAGCTAAAAAAAGGGTTCATAAATTTAAACAGAAAAATGTGTCCAAACGGGAAAAGGAACAATAATTTTAGCTATACATCGATCTTCTATTGGCATTCGAGAGCCAATGGCTTAATATTCATAAGCATGATCGCCATCTACTTGAAACGGAAAAGACAGAATACAACTTACAAAAGAGGTGTCAATAAACACGACGGCAAGCAAAAGGGTCGGTCTGTTACGAGCTTAGCACAGCAGGAACACCATCAACAAAATTCAAAACAACATCCAGGCACTAATACTAATGCAGCTCATTGTTATCCCAAACTTTGTCCATCCAACCCACACTGATTCCTAGTACTCGATCAGAGCTGTCACAATCCGGTTACTTAGGAAACTAGCAGACAACAGGACAAGTAGAAGGCTTGATGGGAGCTAAAAAGTTACAAGCTACAACAGGTTGGACGCCAGCAGCAGTTTCCAAGCGTTCCCATGTTATCCTTCTCTTCTCGGCTGCAGAATTTGACTTAATATGTTCCTCCTCCAATTTACATTGGCAGGCAAGTACCAGCTCCTCATCCATCTCACAAAACATCTTCCTCACATTCATTGTCAGGTTGAGTACTGCTTGATTCCAGTGGTTTTGGGTATTTCGCTCAATAGCTGGGAAGACAAGTGGCAAAATCACCTGTCGGTTATGCCCAATAAGGTTAAGGATGTGTTCATTGTTCCATAACAAGTGCGCTCGCTCAGCCACCTGAAAGAAAATGTGTCATACAGCAAGAAAACAAAGGGAAGGGATGACAATGGCATGAGTAACAGCTTCATCAATCGAATGGTACCTAAAATGTGATGCTATATCTACAAACATGGAGAAAATTCAAGAAACTGCAGTACTATGATAGCAATACAGGAATCAAGTTTGTAAAAGTTACCTGGTAATGGGAACTATTGAGGCAGCATCTGATTCTTCGGAACAGAGGGACCATGATCTTTTGGAACTCGTCCATGCTAGTCATTTCCAAAACCTCTTCTAACTCACTTAGAAACATCAACTCCTTCTGGCTATTTGTTACTGGCCAATATTTCAACAACCCCTTTATTACAGTACTAGCCAACTTTGGGTCCTTCTCTATAAACTGTACAACGCAATATGTCAATTGCTGGTGATAAATACCCACTGATTTTGGTTTGTGTAGAGGAATCAGAGCCCTCCACAAAAATATCTTGTGCTCTTCCTTCAATGGCAAAGCAAACCCACTAATTACACTCCCGAAAATCTCCAACAGCTCAGACATACCATTATGCCTTTCAGTTTCAAAGACAAAACGATATATGATATTGCTGACAGCTTTCCTTATAAAAGGTCTGTGCACCATGAATTTTCCATAGATCCTATGCAGAATAGTTTTCAAGCAGTCTCTTTCTCTTGGGTCCTCAGAATCAAAGAGGTCAAGTAATCGCACGATAAAAGAATGATCTACATGCTTTTTCGCCACCTTTATGTCAAGCGAACTGTAACTGATAAACCGAACAAGTAGATCATACACAATTTGCAGATGTGACCAAGCAGGATCAAACATTGGTTCTTCATCTTCAGTTTCACCACCAGTAAAATTAGATCGGTACTTGGGTGGGAAAACTCTAAACAGGTTGGTTGCACACATTTTACACATGGCAGATATTGCTGGTTCAGTAAACTTTGCAGATCCAGAAGAAACAAAATCAACTAGTTCAATCAAGGTTTCACGCTTAAGATCTTGCTTAACTGGATCACTAGAATCAATGATCTCGCAGCAAACGTTCAACTTACTGATAAACAGATTCTGCTTCTGTGGATTTGAAACCTCTTTGAAAGACAGATGAGGTTCCACTACCTCTGCTCCAGCTGCAATGCTTGCTGGGAAAACAGCTGAAGACACCCGCTTGACAACATTTAATTTGCTTGTAAGAGAACTCCCACCGATTGTACATTGAAAACCACTTCCCAATATTGGACTATTGTTGCCAGAGTCACTCCCAGCGGAATCTAGTGACTCTGATTTTGGCTTGCGAGGGAACTTGCTCAAAATTTGCTTGAGCATGGTGGAGTCCTACACAATCAGCAAACGGTTAACATGGATTAATGTTATAGGCACAATCAAGTCAATACATTAATGAGAAGAAGAGAAAATGGTCAGCTTAAAGATTGCTAATTACAACAGGATTGCAAGCTATTCTAGGTTATCTACAGCTTTCCATAAGATTAACCTTTTCTCTAAGTTATATCAACTAGGAAATAATCCATATATGTGGAGTGGAGTCCAAACACAGTAACTACCATATACTGTATAATAAGAATGTTAAAACCAATAACAAGAACTCAACCCCAGAAGTAGTCAAGGAGCAAGAAAAACACCACTTAACATTGCTAGAATTATAGGTCATTATGACTTAAGAAGCTAACGGCAGAACACCAGTGTGAAACACATACACTACGCTTTCGTTTGGGAAACCAAAAATTTCATCAAAAAATGAAATTTATCATTTTGAAGAATCTTTAAACCAGAGTCCGGACAGGATCTATGATCTATCTCAATGACCATATTTCTTTAGTAAAATCAGAACTAAAGACTACGCGAGTAATGAACATTTTCCACCAATGCTAAATTCAGATCAAATTCAAAGCAAAATTCAAACCACGAATCATCTTTAGCCAATAAATTCCTAATTCAAACTTCCTTATTAGAAATAACAAGCTACAAATGCAAGACTCATTTTGGCAACAAACTTTTAAATACCAAATGCAAGAAAGTTGTTAGATTTTGGTACAGCAACAACTGAAATCCAGATCTGAAACAAAAATATGAGAACCCAAAAACACAGTGAACTACTCAATGGATCTACACCACAGTACATATGATAAACCAAGCACCAACCCCAGATCACACTAATCCCAAAACCAGCTTAAAAACCAAGAACTAGCCTTGATCTATACAATGCATACACTAAAGTTCATGTTTTTAAAAGAAAAATTTGAACATGGGTCTATGGAGTTAGCTACAATGAACATCAAGAAAAGAAAGAAACCTGTATTTTGAGCTTCTGGGTATGAACGTATGAATGAAGAAACAGCAGAGAGAGAGAGGGAGACCCTTTTTCAGCAAAGCAGAGAAGCAGAGGAGGAGCTCATGATAAGCCTCAAAACTACCCAAAATGTAATCTTGGGTGAGAAAGCAAATGACTTCACTTTAAAACCAAAACAAACACAAGGCAGGAGGAGAAAGGGCGTGTTTGGATGTGAAAGCTTTCACCTTTTGAAATGATATTATCGATCTGTATAAATGAAATGATACCCTTTTGGAAGTTGGAGACTAAGCTAAGCTCCTCTCAACTCTCAACTCTGACCTCCATAGAAGATGAATACGAGGTCCTCGATTGAAGAGAAGAGAAGAGACGGTGTGGCATTTTCTGAGAAAATTGCAGGCACCAGTCTCCACCAACACTAAAGAGGTAAAAGAAATAGTTTAATGGGGTGTTACACAAATGAGAGTATAAAATATGGAAAGCTTGAAACTTGGGGGTGTTTCAGTTGGTAGGAAGAGGAAAAAGAAATTGACAATATTCTCAAGCTATGTTTGGCTGAGATGAATAAGATCTGAGAATGGATTTTCACTTGCTAAAGCTTTTGCTATTCTTGTTCAAAAAAAAAATGCTTTCGCTATTATTGCACTTTGTGGGGGTACCCAATGCAGCCTTATTAATTGTACCAGGTAGCACCAACTCTGTTTCTTATCTATGGGTTTACTCATCTTTTCATTATCCTCAAAAATATTGGGATTAGATTTAGGCACTTGGCCATTTAGGAAGGGTCAGATTTAGATGTAATTTTAGTGTAAGTTTAGCGAGCTACAATGAAACTTTGAAGATGTAAATCGTTATATTTGGCTGGTGGTTGGCATCGTTACGATGACATTTTTCTTCTCACACATATACATCATGGTGGAAACTTGAAGTTTTATCCGGATTTGCTTGTATTTGTTTGTTTGTTTGTCTCTTTCAACCTATTTTAGGTCTTTTGGTTGTAGTTTTGTTCTTGTTGAATATAAATCAATACATTGTAGGAAGAAAATTTTTAAATTAGTAACTATTTTAGTGTATCGCATACATTGCACTTAAGTTATTGCGCCATTAACTGACTGATGGGGTATATTTTGTCTAATCAACACTCTAGTCTTCATTCCAAACAAAGAAAAAGACAGCCATAATGATACTTGGTATCATCATTATGTGCAATCCATGGTGCTGGGACTTTAGGTCGAGAAAATTCAAGTAAAGTGTTAATCTTTGATTAACATGTTCAGAAAAACAATGAATGAATTATGGGATCAACATGATAGCTAAATGACAAAAACAAAGAGCCTGCAGTGAGTCCCCTACTTCTTGTTGTACCAAGACCCACAGGAACAGGGTGTCCCTCAATAAGTTGGTAAAGAAGAAGGAACATATTTGAATATACAAAGCATAGATCAAATTGATGATATACAAAGAAGGTCTGACCAAGATTATTATTGGCTTCGGAGAAGCAGAGAACCGAGAAGAGAAAGATCAAATGATCAGTTTCGATCCTTGTGATTCTTGTTAAAATTGCATTGGCTAATCTGGATTTAACCCTTAACAGTATAACTGATAGGCAGGGGTAACTAAACTTACTTATCCAAAAAAAAAAGAGCTGGAAGGCAAGGGTTTGGACTGCAATAATTGCTATATGAATTCATATGCATCAGCTGCTATGAGTTTGTTACGGTAAATAAAGGCCAAAACACAGTAAAATCATGTGAATCTGAGTCCTCGGTGATGTAGCCTTTAATTACCTTCATATAATATATTGAACTTTTAGCTTGACAACAGACATAAAGTTGCAACAATAGCAACAATCTCTCGCAAACTTGATTCGTTCTAAAATAAGGTTCACTCCTTTAGTAAATTTGATTTCACCTTTAGACAAAACCCATTGGACGGAGACCACAGCAGTTATGCATCCTCTGAGGATTTGGGAGACCGCATCACTCATGTATCCTCTGGATACAACCACACTTCCATGAGGATGCATAACTGTTGTGGTCTCATGCAATAAAACCATGCATTATCATTCATAGTCTTCGGGCCGGAGTTCTAAGCAAATAATACTCTCAAGAGGAAAATTTTCAAATATTGCTCAAAGTTAACCCTATTTATCATTTTAACATCTCAATTTTAAAAACTATGATAATGGTATCTTAATACTTAAACTCAATCTAACATTAGTCCCTTCTGTGATTGACACTGTTAAAGTTAGACTTTATCCATAAGCAAAATTGTCCTTTCATGTTTTTTCTCCCCAAATCTTTTCCCTCCATAAACATTTCCCTCCAAAATAATGTTTTTTTTCCTATCAATATCAAAATTTGTGGTGAGCCATGTGTTGGCTGCATATAAAAAATTAGAGACATCTAGAAATTATAATACACCATTTGCCATTAATATTCATCATTAAAAATAGTTTTTGCAACCCACCGGTAAGAGAAATAATGCATTTTGTATCAAGTATAGAAGTTCATGAAACATATATACTTAATAGAACAATTAAAGATAACTAGGTAATAATAGGACTTACATTCATAGTTGATATCTTCAGATCTATAAACTCCAATTCAAATGATAAGGTTTGTGGAGGGAAAACATGAAGATACAATTTTGCCTGTGGACAAAGTCCAACTTAACGGTGCCAATCACGGAGGGAACTAATATTGAGTTGGGTTTAAGTGTTGAGCTACCATTGTCATAGTTTTCAAGATTGAGATGTTAAAATATGAATGACTTAACTTAGGACACCAATTGAAAAATTTCCTCTACTCCCATAGTCGAAAGCAACAGTGAATCAGTCGAGTATTTACAATGTACATGCACTACTGCAAAAGGATACAGAATTAAAACGTACAATGATGATCATATTCTCGAATGAGCACAGAAAAGAGAGCGAAAGTAGGTCGATCTCTTATATATCTAACATATATCACCATACATATATATGACGGATCCTCGATCCTGAGATCGATGATCAGCTGGAATGTCCAGTACTTGGATCGATCATATCAATTTCTGACTACAGATTCTGAACTTCTCATCAACCGGATACGTTTGCACGATTCCTTAAACATTCTGCACCCAACATTATAACTCAGTATTTGGACAATTAAGTCTTAACCGTCAACTATAATTATATATATGCATGTTATACAAGAAATATCTGAAATGCTATAGCTTACTTCCAAGGAACATCTCCAACTAACATCCAGTCATTATCCTTATCTTCATATGTCAGCACATATTGATTATATTCCACCATTCCATTCACTACTGCATGTTTCATAAGAAGCACCTGTTGCTTCCTATCATCCTCCATGTACTGCTTACCTGTAGAAAGCATCATCAGTACCACTAATTCACTATGCAAATAGCAATATTAAGCAGTAAGCTAGCTGCTAGGTAGTTCGTGTAGTGCTCACCGTTTATGGTGAAGGAAGTGAAAATTTTCTCCATGGCTGTTAATAGCTCCTCATAACTTGTATACATCTCTAAATCTACTTTCCTCAGGTAAGGAGCTCCATCAGCTCCCACTTTCACATATTTACTGCTGCTGATGTTCTTTAAGTTCTTGGAGTCCAAAGCCTTATTTCTCGTCGATCTCACCGGCGGCCACCCAACTACTTGATCCCTTCAATCCGCCAAACACCCACATAGATATACAGTACACAAAAACCATGGTTAAGAACTAATAATAATACACACACACACACACACACACATATATAACACATATAGATTATAATACGTACTTTGCAGTTGGGGCTTTCACGGCAGTAGTACTGTTTCTAATGGAAGAGTAGTTAGCTGCTTCCGACTGCTCATCCTCCGGTTTAACTTGGCCACGAAACTCCTCTCCGGTAGAGCTAAGCAGGTCAAGGTCGTGAGGATCATCAAGGGTCTCTATGAACCCACGTTTCATCAACTCTCCGTAGACTCCTCCACCTGTGGAATAACCACGGCTTCCTCCACCAGGTAATCCCAAGGTCAGCTCAGTGTCCTTATAACTCATC
Source organism: Fragaria vesca subsp. vesca (assembly GCF_000184155.1). NCBI lineage: Eukaryota > Viridiplantae > Streptophyta > Magnoliopsida > Rosales > Rosaceae > Fragaria > Fragaria vesca. Next base: position 3,574,775 of record NC_020491.1, read on the forward strand.
GCCATCTTCCACACGCTCACGTCAGCTTTCCCGGCGAGTCAGTCTGCTACTTAGATAGATAGTTTGCACTTTGCAGTACCTACCTGCACATTTTAGATATAAATAGAGCATAAGCTGCGTAGAAGATTCAATAATCACCTCCAGGCAAAAACCACTAGTTACGGTTGCTTTGAATCTTTGTGGCAGCAGCGGATTAGAAGTTTGTGCCGTCTGTCGGTACATTCAATCGGTATCAGTTGCTGTCACTCTCGGCCAATATATATAAACAATCATACTACTATATTCACAGAGGCCGGAATTTTTATTTGTTTAGTTATATAAGGTATTTCCACATGAACCGGTACATCTATATATGCATGCATTTGAATCAAATGCATAATGTTCAAGTATATTCTAACTTTTAAGCTTGCATCATATATATTCCAACTATTGCATAGTGATGAAGATTCCCAAGCAAGAAAAGGAAATTAACTGTTAAAGGTTCTCACGTGAGTACTGTGAATAGGTGAAGATACTTGTGATCGAACACAGTTAAAACCAGCAAAGCCGCACACAGCTTTAGCATTTTCATGTAACAGTTTTAACTACTTTATTAGACCAATTGTATTGGCAGAGGGAACTGTGAGGGCCTGTGCCCCCCCCCCCCCCCCAGATTTTGACAAATGGCTGTTATGTTAGAATTGTGCCCCCAGTAGAAGAGAGAAAAGTTTTGTGCCCCAGGGGATGTTTGAATTGGATTGTTTTCAATATTTATGATTCGAGCACCACTGGTACTTATTACCTTTCGTGCTGGAAACAATTTTTTGTAACTGGTTTCAACTTTAGTGATATTTGAATTGGAATCAGAAACTGATATTGAGTTTTCATTCTTTGTGTTTGGTTCAAAAACTTTGCCCCCACGTATATATTTTTCTGGCTCCGTCACTAACCAATTAGATGTTAATTATACATGTTTTGTTAAACATACCATAACCTAACTTGGCCTAGGGGCAAGAAAATGGTTATGTTCATTGGATTAGACGTCCATCGATTAATAATCATATCCCAAAACTCTAATGTAGAATAAGTTTAGATTCGTTAGCTGGATTGATGTGAATCTAAACTAGGATTCTTGTTAAGTTTGCGTTGTTTCGCCCAAATGGATCGAGCACACCAAAGTTCGCTTGCACCTTGACATACTCCAAAATTGAATTTGGGGAACAAATAATGGTATGCACCAAATAATTATGATTCCTTGCTCAGGGATTGCCGCCTAACCATGTGAGGTCTTATGCTATGGGGGGTTGCAACTAATTCTACCAATTCATGTGCATTGATGCAAAGCTGTGAAAATGATATCTTGGTGATGACTTGGAGGTGGAGCTTCCTTCCAACATAAAAAGGGTGGTGACTTGGAGATGGGGCTAACTATCAATATAAAAGATCCAAATGTGAAACAATGAAATAATTTTTCCATATCTAACTAGAAAAAATCCAAACATATACATGTCTTGCCCAGTTAATCAAGGACATTAACCTGGAGTAGTCTCCCATACTGCTAAGGGTTCCAAGTGGCACATAATCAATACATTTTGGATTTCTGGGAGGCGCAAACCAACTTGGCCAAGCTGCAAAGCATAACCGAGACTATGTCGAACAGGGAGGGAGATAGAGAGCGAAGAAGTGCACAAGGGATAATTACAATGGGGCTACATTTGATCCTTTTTCTGCATATATAAATGACAGATCGGAAGAATATATATATAGAAAAAGAAAAAACATATATGAATCCAAGAAACATGAGCAGAACTCTACACAAGCAATCGGCAAGGCAAACAGCGAGCGGGACGAAGAGACTACTGTGTCATACATTCATTCCAGCTTTACTTTCATGGCTATGCGCTTTCAGCTGGAAACCCACCCATAATCCCGAGATTGTTGGGTTTTTTGGGCCTCCAACCAGTCCTTCCCCTCACAATCTCAGACCCACCCTCGAGTCGAAGCAAGTGCTGGCACTCTACGTTGCCAGTGCTTGCCAAATGCCCGATATCAGCAGAAACTGCAGACAGGGACTGAAGCACACTGTCCCTACCACACTCCCTCCTATACTCCAGAGTCATTGAAGAAAGCTCATGGCTCTCCAAGATTGGCAAGGGAGCACTCTGCAGGAACAAGAAGTCTTTCAATTTAAGTGTTCATAAAATTACAGGCAAAAGACGGATGGTTTTCAGAAATAGACACCTACCTCAAGGATCCAGCCAATGTACTTGACATTGTTAACATGCTGGTTGATGTCCAGATCACTCCACCGAGGCTGCATATAAGAATACAGTCGTGATGAGAAAGCAGCTGAAGGGAGAGAACAAGAACTAGGAATAAAGATGATCAACTTACAGTTAAACCAGTACGGACAAAGTCCGCTGTATTGTCGTCAAGTTTCTGCAGTTTCCTGCCATCCTCCTCCACAACAGGAGGATTATTCACAAAGTAAGGCTCTATTTCACTTCGAACCTCATTGGGTATCTTGGATAACCTCCTAGTCAGTTTATTCATCATCACCCACACACTGCAAAAACATCATAACACTAATCAATAAGTATGTAAAATACCGTTTAACATTGAACCACACTGAATCGTCAAAAACTGTGTAGCATCTGCAACATGCGCCAAACATTTCTTGAATTTATTTTAGCAAAGAAAAAAAGGAGAAAATAATTACCTGGAGGCTCTTGTTAATATTTGTCCTGTTTTGCAATCCTGGATAATCCAATCACGCCGCATACCATTCTTCCCAGAGGCACTAACCCAAGTGTCAACTTGAACAACATCACCCCTGTAAGATAGATTTTACAAAATTCCATCAGGATAAGAGTCCATTGAAACTAATAAGTAACAATTTCTTATTGGTTACACAAATTCATTGACTATAACAGCTGCTATAAAACTCATCTACAGTGGTATCTAATTGGCAGCAGAAGTTTAAGTTAGATATGGTCCAAATGTAGTTTAAACCTGAACAGTTATTCTTTACCAAGAGGGTATTAAAATTTTGATAGTCGGCTTCTGCATCATGCAAAAATCAATTCAATAGAACCAGAATGCAAATGCATATAAATAAATCATGGAGCAAGCAACCAATAAAGCTCATGACTCGTTAAAGCGCGGTAGTTATCTTTATTTGTAAGTACCAAATTCAAATATTGCATTTTAGAGCGCCCCCTAGATCCTCAAGGAATTATTTAGATTTTTAAATTATGCTCAAGAAATATTCCCAATTTCCCAAACTTTAAATATAAACTCGGATAACAAATGACCACAGCATGAGCTTCTGAAGACACTAAAAACACCATAGATTCCAAAAGATTGCAAAATCTACAAAGCCAGTCCAAAAATAAATGAGTGATCATACAAATATAAACTAGGCTTTACTGGAGGAAGAGTAAAATGAATGCATGCATTTTTTACTTACCAAGTAGGATAGCGGTCTACCTTAACCTGCATTTTGGTTACCACCCATATAAGGTTTCTTATGGACATCTCTGGAGTTGAACCAAAGCCGTCCCCTAAGAGGCCAGCAGTTTTAACATGATTAAGCGCTGTTTCCTGCATAGAGAAAATAAATAATAAAACTTGTAAGGGAAGAAAATGAAATCAAGTACAATAAGGTGAAAAGTGCTTTCTGACCACAACCTCATCAAACAAATTCATCTTCAAAACTGTGGAAAATAAATTGAAAATATTAAGTACCTGTAAATGATTCATTAACGTCTCGATTGAAGCCGTTCTATCAGCACCTATTTCATACGATCTAATGGAGAAGTTCTGGCGGAATACAAGACCATCCTGAACAATTCTTCCCAGACCAAATGGGTCAATTAGCATATCAGGCCGCTTGGGTTTCCAATCAAGCATCATCCATTGTTTTTCAGCTGCCAAGAAGATTGTAGTTATAGCAGCAAGGAGCATACTCCAATCAGGTAATTGGTTAATGAAAGTCCGTGCAGGAGGGGATTGAGTAAGTCCGTGCATGTCATCCCCATGCTTTCCACTTTCAACAGTGGCCAAACCAACACTAGTGCCATTTATTTTTGGAGGGGCTTGAGCGTTGGCCTTTACCTGCAAACCAGCCGCAGCAGATTTTGATTTGATTCCTAACTTGGAATTCCCATTTCCATTCTTGGAATTCTTGGCACCAGAGTCAGGAGAAGGAACCGGAAAGAACGACGAAGTAGCAGCAGAAGCAACCATAATGACAATCTAATCAAAGTCAAGAGTCACCAATCCGATCACTGTAAAAGTAAACACCACACCTCGTCAATATATTTTTAAATAACAGGATTAAGAGTTGATTAAATCTACTGAAACACCAGCCAAAACACCAATAAGAAATTTACACCAAGACCTCCCTCAACATAATCCAACAAACACTGACAATCTTCTTCCTCACATTATACACAGGCAACCATACAGGTCTCTATTTCAAAAGCCATCGAAAAGGCCAAAAAATATTGTTTTCTGCAGTTACCGCATGTGTCTTGTTTGTTTGGGAAAAACTTGCCAATAGAATACAGCAAACTTCAAAAGAAAATTACATCTATATTTCTCCGATCATCGGATACATGAGCAACCAAGGAGAACAAATAGTCCGAAACTGGCTTCAAAATTTTGTCATATAAATTCCAGCTTCAATCATTGTTAACTACCCAAACCGAACCCCAAAAAGTAAAGTATCATCCAAAACCCAAAATCATCGGAAAAAAAAATAATAATAATTGCTAATTCCGCTCTAAACTACAGTCACGCAATCATTACTCGCTCTATCCAAACCCCGAAAATCACATATGCATAGAAAATCAAAGCAGATCTGAGTTCTCACACATAGCGAGTGAGAACAAAATCACACAAATTCCATGCTACAGATACAAAATCAAAAATCAACACCACAAATTTTCCGCTGCTTCTAATTACGTACAGGATGCACAGCCAAAAACCACAGTAAAATTCAAACTTTTCAAAACAAAAACGCAAAATCCAGAAACAGATCTCCATTTCCAGACCAACGCATTCTCATTCCGATTCGCTACAGCTAATCTCTCAAACCAAAACCAAAACGGCACCGTTTCAGATCGAAGTGAAACAAAAAAGACGCGTACTTCGTCGACGCGGCGCTTACCTGGTTAACGAGCTCCGGCGAGGTAGGAGAGAGAGTGCGGGGGAGGGACTATTGCGTCATTCCGGATCGGCGAACTGGTAGCTTGTTGTTCTGCTCCGGTAGTTTCTAGGGTTCGCGATCAGAGTTTTTCCTTTTCAAAAAGAAAAGAAAAAAGGAAGAGAGGAAAAACTGGGAGAGAGAGAGAGAAGAAGGGGATTTAGGGCCAGCGGTTCTGTGGGTGGTGGGGAATTGGAGTCCAGCGACTTAATATATACTATCCACCTGGCCACCTCTTAATCCCGCCTCATGTTCAACTTCCAATGCCCCAGCATAATTTACGCTTCTGCCCTTTCTTCTTTCCCAATTTTCATTTGGCCTTCATTTATTTTGCCAACTATTATTGTTGGGGGGCCGACATTTTTTTTAACTCTAGAAACAAAAAATATAATGCGTTGTTTAACAAACTCTTTTTGCCCTTTCCTTCTTAGTATAAAAATAGCTAATTTTAGGAATATAATTTATAATGTGTATGAATTTCACTTCAATTAATCAGTCATGGAAAGTTATGTTTTTTCTGGCTAAAACTAGTTATAACCTACTGATTTTTATTAGAGTGTTTGTTTTTACGGTGTCAACATTATCGATCCTTTTTGTTTATTTTATATTTTTTTATTAGTCTTACTTAAGAGGCAGTAGTACAGCCGATTGACATACTACTATACCGGTCGTTGAGTAGGGTACTATCAGAGTATCAGTATTCTTATAGAAACATGTCTCACAATTAAATAACCGATTGTGATTTGTTTCGATTGTCTTATATACGAGATAACAAAACAGTATTATTTCAATATTTACAAATTTATATTTAGTCATTCAACATATTTATACACATAATTGACTACACATGTCTGTTGCTATTGTTAAAACAAAACACAAATTAAACTTGTTGTCTCCATCAATCTTGTAGCTCCCAAACGTTAACAAGAAATCTGTAACCATCCCATAAGAACCCTAAAAAAATACCAAGAAATACACATAGTATTCAACAAAACAATGGTTGACCTACGTATTACACAATGGGTGGCAAAGTATTTGAACTCGAATCATGCATAATTGATCATCTCCAGAAAAGATGGGCAAGTAGCTCAACCATATATGCACTTAAGCTCAAAAAAGCTTCCACACAGAGCATGGATGCATATGAACACGATATATAGTTCCCTATAATAATCATGGATTTTTAGCACTTTTGATCTGTTGTTTTCTCGTTGTTTTCTTTAGCCATCACATAATTAAATCTAATTTAATTTGGTCTTTGAAAACACCATTCGATTCTCCAATCTGCCATCCCCTCACCCAACTCTTGTTACATGTCATCACCATATCCACGAAACCTTTTTTTTTTGGGTTTTAAAAAACATTTAGATGAATCTACATGGTACTTTGAGGTTGTTAATCTTCAGTTGGTGTTTGGTGACGAAGAAAGGTATGCTTATTTTGACGATAGCAATACGAATCTACCTTTGGCTCCTCCGGCCAGTTTTGACTCTTCAATCTTTGTTGCCTCATTGATTCGAGCATCTTCCGCTTCTTGTTTATCACAAGTCAATTTCAAGTTTGATCGCAACAACCTTCCATTCCTAACCATGCACACATTTAATTTACGAGCGATAATGATCGCTCGCTTCTAATTATGCACAATTAGCTTGTATTAATAGTTTTTACAAATTTCAATATTAACAATTATCTTTCCGAATACAAATTATGTTATCGTGTTTATAAGCGTTTTTGTTCCAATATATTAAGGATATTTTCCTTAATAAGTTAGTACTGGGTAGCAACTAACTAGCCTTGCTTTGAGTATCAATATGTATGCTCATCTACTCTGTATGAACGTGTCACATCTAACTTATGGAAAAAGACCAATATAACTAAACATTTTTCTAACTTTCCGAGTCAATAATTTACATAAGAATACCAGTTAGACATTGCCACAAGACATCTACATAGCAAGTAACTAGAGAATATACATGTGAACGTGCTTGTATTGTTGGTATTCATGTAGCTAATTCGGAAATCAAGAACCAAAAAAAAAAAAAAAAAAAAAGTAGGCAAACTAAATTGTTCCAAAGTTCTACATGGTTCACCATCATTACGTTTCCTTGTGAAGCTTTGCTAAGTAAAACCCAGATTCCAGACGTTACTTTGACGACGACGTAACTAACCAGCGAGAGTGGCCGACTCGTTATTACGAGTGCGCGTAAGGGTATAACTGTAACATCCCGAAGCAGCTTGAATAGCCGTTAACTAATAACCAGGCGGTCCAGGCCCTTTAAATTTGATGTGGGCCCCAAAAGGTTCACTTTCTCCACAACGAGGCCACCATCAATTTAGGAGGGATACAACCTGGAAATACACCAAATTAAATATTTATATTTTTTTCCCCAAATTAATTATATATTATGGTATTTGAATTTGACCGAAAGTCATAATCATTGAGGAATGGGCTTTTTAGTAATATAATAATGTTGGTGTTTATATGAAATTATTTTTAATATATAGTTTTCATTAGCGTTACAAGGAGAGTGATTGAAAGAGTGTCCATCCAAACAGCCATGTGAGATTGGATAAGGTGGGGCTTTCTATCTAATTATTTCTCGTTACTCTAATCTTATAATAATTAAGAAAATCGGCGAATGTAATGCGTAGTTCATGCGATCGATTGATGTATACGAGTGCGTTGAACATATACCGATTTTTATAATAAAAATTTTGACGTTGTTCATTAATATACGCCGATTTCATAATAAAAGTTCTGACGTCATTTATTAATATACGCTGATTTTTGTTAATAAACGTAATGTAAAAACTTTGTGTGTTTGATTAGGGGTGCTTAAGCCATAATGGCTCTTAGTTTCAGAAAACATAATCAAGCAATCAAGCTTTTGTAGAATTGTAGAGCTATACTATAGGTGGACACTCGATCTCATTTTCGAGTTATCAGGAAACTAGTTTTGTAATTGCTCTTTGAAATCAATGTTGACATGCATAAAGGTCAAGCAAACTCTGCCCCTACACTAGGAATATAAAGACAAACTAGCTCACAGATATCTCATTGATCAAAAGACTCAAAGTCCTAAACCACATGCATGCAATAAGAGGCTAGCAAGCCTAGCAGTGGATCCAGTACGTAAGTTGTGTCTTATTAACTGAGAACTTGACTTTGATGATAAGGACTGATCACCTTAAAATGATCACAACGATCTATTTTAAAAGATTTGGTTGTAATTTAAGGATATAACATAAGGATTTTAGGTATTTGATATATTTGTTTATGATTATTGTTGATACTTGTCATCTCTCATTTGTATTTTTCACCCATAAGTAACCATAATTGGTCACCTAAGTTATTTCCATTAACCAGTAGCTAGCTTCTTGCTTCTTTGGGTGCTACAGGTTTCTCATCTACTGGATCCAACCTTCTTCACCTGAACCCATCAAAGGATTCAAGCTCAATTGGTAGATATATTAATAGGTTTTTCTTTTCGTTTGTCCATGAACAGTGTAAGAAAGAGCGCTGCGAAAGTTTAATAAGAGATGAGTAATTTCGCTTGTTAGTAATTCAAATTTATCCCCCCAGTTTGATAGGATTAGTCAGTAGTGTTCTTCGTCTGCTTGGTTTACGCTCAATTACACTTCAACTTTTCCTGTAAGCTTTTGTAATTAGCTTATATATACTTGCTTTGATATAGCTACTTAATCGATCAATGGACAAAGCTTTGTTTTGCGTAAGCTAGGTTTGGAATTAGGGGACCATATATGGCTGTAATTTGATTAATAAGCTCCAAGCCTCCAACTATTTCATTTAGATATGAAAAAGTCGTAAAAATTAATTCAAAGTTATTCCTTTTAAATTGGTGCATGGCTTTTCTTCTGGACTGATGCATGATCTTTATTCAAATAGTGCGGCTATTGAGACCTCCAGATTTGTTCAGTGTACCTCCACATGTTTTGACTTATTGGATTACAAATATCACCTCATACAAAATGACAATAATAGACATTG
>NC_020491.1:3585182-3589178 GCF_000184155.1 Fragaria vesca subsp. vesca
GCACCAAATGGAAGAATCTCCATTGATGAAGATGCAATTGGCCTTCTTAGGGTTTTTTTCTAGGTCAAAGGTTTCTAGGTTGTTAGCTTGCTTTAATATTTCATCAGATTTGCTTCATGTATACCTATTTTCTTACTTTTGTAGTTACTAACTTACTATACGTTCGGTCACAAACACCACTTTGTTGCTTTGCAATTGATTGTGAAAACAATTCATGATTTAAATTTTTTTAAATTGTTGTCATTGAAAAATCATTCTTACAACTTGATCAAATAATATAGGTTAATGACATTCTATGCAAAAATATAAAAAAATAATTACACTTCAACTTTTCCTGTAAGCTTTTGTAATTAGCTTATATATACTTGCTTTGATGTAGCTACTTAATCGATCAATGGACAAAGTTTTGTTTTGCGTAAGCTAGGTTTGGAATTAGGGGACCATATATGGCTGTAATTTGATTAATAAGCTCCAACTATTCCATTTAGATATGAAAAAGTCGTAAAAATTAATTCAAAGTTATTCCTTTTAAATTGGTGCATGGCTTTTCTTCTGGACTGATGCATGATCTTTATTCAAAGGGTAAATTAAAATGTGACAGCAGTAGCTAGTCACAGCTCATCACATTACATGATTGCAAAAGAAAAGACGAGAAAGGAGAACGAAATAAATAAAATAAAATAAACCCTAGAAAATAAATGTGAAAAAGACTTGTCAAAGCTCAAGGTCACATGAAGATTCTATGAATCTAGTGTTCCTGTGTTAGACGGGGATGTTTCCTGATTAACAACTAGTTTCAACGATTAGATTAACTAATTATATTTAGATTATGTGGGTGTTTGTTTGTTGGGAGTTGGGACAAGAGTTTGGTTAGTACCATGTTTAGTGTAATTGGGTACTAAAATAAATGAGTTTTACGTAATACCTCGTTTTCATTTTGGCCTCCTTAGATGGTGTTATTGTGGGTACTCAAATTGGTCATCTTTAGATAACACAATCATTCTAAACCACAAACCAAACAAAACTACTCTAATACCATGCAACACCAAACATAGATTAATATTAGTACAACTTAAGACAACCCATATGAGTGCATGACAGTCTTAATAAATAAAAACTACTCTAATATCATGCAACACCAAATATAGGTTAATATTAGTACAACTTAAAACAACCTATATGAATGACAGTCTTAACAAATAAAAAAATGTAATGTAGTCATGAGTATTAAACATGAGTACGTAATACGTAGTATAAGTTATGAACATTAGAACATCTACGATATATAACACGTACAATCTTTCTAAAGAAATGCTCTTTCTAATGTGTTATATCACTTATATGGACCATATCGATCGAGTTGTTAGAGACTGACATATCGGGTCTCAATCTGGCTAGGCTGCTTTGGCCTTGGTTTTTAATCGATTCTTTTAGCCATATCATAGATGTCCAGCACCGACTAATCATGGATTTATGGAATACAAGTATAAATCAATCACGAATCGATCAAATTGATCATGCATGCCATGAAGCCACGGGGACACATCAATAATATTATTGCTCATGATCAACAATGTGTGCACATACACGCGTGTGCATAGCTTAGAAATTCTTACATAAGGCATGGTAACAAAGCAAACTAATAGGATGACATACATAAAGTATCATGAGTATTGCATATTTAAAAAACATTGGTAACTTTAAGATTTACATAAAAGATCTTGCATTCTATTTGGACTATATTACCGCCACGTGATGAGAATTTCTTATATATAGCTTGTTTGTGAATGTTTTTTCTTCTTCTTTGCATTTGATACACTTCGTACAATTCGATCGCCTTATATTTGTTAGAACTATATGTATGACAAAATGGGAAACTTCTGTTGTGCCGTCAAGTATAACATGTCTATTGGAAACACAGGCCACATTTGAAACCAAACCCCCCCCCCCCCCTCTCCCCCTCCTTTGAACGGTATAGCAGACAAACCCGACAAAATGTAGTGATCGAAGTTGCGTTTATTTCAGTCTTGAAGAGGAAGAACCGTAGCAAGCTCCATAAATACATAAATTGATTTTGTAAATGATTGAAAGACATGATATATCGATGGAACGTGCACGATGCATGTTCGAGCACGGTTGCATACAATTAGACCCAGCAAAAGAGAAAGAAATTTAATGAATATATAAAACGAAAAAGCTTGGTGAGCTTAGTTATGGTTGCAATATTAATTTAAGGGTGCCAAAAAACAGTTGAGAGTTTCACAGGTAACGATTCAATTTCGTGGAGAAGACGATGATGATATGGTACATAGCTAAGTGGGATGTCACTGCTGCAAATTACCAACAACACATACAGTAGCTATATATACACATATATTTGATGTATATAATACGTGAATTATTAAGAAAGTCAATTCAATTTTTGAAGAAGGAAAAGGAATTCCAAACGTGTTGGAGGATAGGATGTTGATCGATCCCGTGCTTAAGGGTTAATGTGGTTAGGTTAGAGTTGTTGAACCAACAATACCCTAGCTAGAGTACCTGTGTGGTACAGGTTACATGTTACATTTATACGATTCGCCGTCGACGAGTACGTATAGCCAAGTGTCTTTAGCTAAAGGCTCTAGTATATATACCGTATGAATACATAATACGTACATTACAAGCATATACATCTTGATCAATTACGTACCTCTGCATGCTTACTTGCTTGTGATACATCAATCCACGCAATGGGAAATAGTTAAGGAAAGATGAAAGCATACATGCTACATTTACATGACTACAAATTAAACCATGTTATTGCACCAGAGATTTCATATCCTCTGCATTATACACACTTATTTTTTCTAAAAATGGAAAAGGAGACAAAAATGAAGAAGAGATCAAGGCACAATTGAAATTTCACTTTCAAGAGTTTGGTTTATACCAACAATCAGATCATGACAATGATGGAACATCATCCCTTAATTGGTAAGAGGCCCGGAAATTCAACTATGTGACAAAAACGGTTAGAATTAGCTAGAAGTACTGTAGAACCAGAAGCCCAAGATCGAACCCGAGCCACGTACATATATATAGAGATCAAACAAGTTCGGCACGATCAATATATATGGAGTAAAACAATCGTTGGCTAGATGTTGATATCGATCGGTTGTGAAGTAATGGTGTTATGAATGGAATACAACAATCCTTTCAGGGGTAGATGAAAGTGATGGAGAGGTGTTATTTGTTTATACAGTAAGCCAGTAAGGTAGCAACAATGTAGAATGATTGCTTATCACTGCTGTTATTTAGGGCATGCATGTTCGCTTCTGATGCAAGCACTACCAGGACAAGCACTTTAGCCGACGAAAAATTTTTGTCGGTCTGTTAGCTTAATTCGTCGGGAAAATGTCGTCTGTGATGACTTTAGCCGACGAAAAAAAAAATTTCGTCGGCTATAGTCCCGCAGTTTAGCCGACGAAAAACATGTCGTCGATTTTTTTCCCAGACTTTAGCCGACGAAACAATTAAGATATTCGTCGGCTAAAGTCTGTAATAAAAAAATTTTTCCCAGACTATAGCCGACGAAATATAGTATGTTTCGTCGGCTAAACCTTATAAAAAAAATTTAAAAAAAATAACTATAGCCGACGAAATATAGTCTAGTTTCGTCGGCTAAACCTTATAAAAAATTGTTAAAAATAATTATAGCCGACGAAATATGCCATAATTCGTCGGCTAAACCTTATAAAAAAATTTAAAAATACTATAGCCGACGAATAAACCTTTAAATATCGTCGGCTAAAGTTGCTGGTTTTTGAGAAAAAAAACTGCAGAAACTTTCGGCCACCTCCAATCACCCCCAAAATTTGACAGAATCTTCTTCTCAACATTTCGAACAACTTTCTAGAAGAAGTCGAAGCCCAATTCTAAGCCTAAATAGGTCAATTGAATCAAAATATAAAAATCCCCCAATTTTTAAAACCCTAAAAACTTCAAATCTTCGATTCT
>NC_020491.1:3589198-3600199 GCF_000184155.1 Fragaria vesca subsp. vesca
CTCCTCACACACACCGAATCGAGCTACCAAATTCTAGGAAGAATGTAGTACTAATCAAACTCAACTTATCCATATATAGAACTCACCAAATGGTGACCTGAGGAAGGAGAAATTCGATCGACACCGAATCCGAACCGGCGGAGTTTTGGAGCTCGATTTATCTCTCACGGCGGCGCCACTCGATGCACCACCTATCCAGCAATGAAGTAGAGACGACGGCGAAGCTTTTGGGACAAGTGTGGCGGTCTCCAGTGGCTTGACGGCGGAGCTAGGCCGAGAAGAAAATCTGGCAGGCGAAATAGACTTCTTACCATCCACTTTCGGTAATATAAAGAACTTTAGCCGACGAAATTCTTTATTTTCGTCGGCTAAACACTTTTGAAAATTTTGAAAATTTTGGTTGCCCGCCAAAAAATTTTGGTTGAAAATTTTGAAAATTTTCGACTTTAGCCGACGACTTTTCATATATTTTTGTCGGCTAAAGTCCTTTGAAAATTTTCCTCCAAATTTGGTTTACCGCCCAAAAATTTTTGACCTTAGCCGATGACTTTTTTAATATCTCATCGGCTATAGTCTATAAATTCACGAAAACGCTCATATCTCCCTCTATATTACGTAGTTTGGTCAAACCTTCCACACGAAAAACTTTCACGTAGATGAGACGCAACCGCCTATATAAAAATTTTGAGACATTTGCCTTCCGACGATAGGGCTCCCCATAGGGAATAATAACGGTAAATAGGGTTGACCGCTACTATCGGCACTGAGACTTGACCCGATTTACGTGATTTTTGAACCATAGCCGTATTTCACCATTCTAAACATATCTTATTTCACGAGATTTTTGATAATTTTGCTTCCTATATAGAGTTGGTTCACAAAATTGTATAACCTACTAAACAAGTTTTACAACATTAGTAGACATGTTGTGATTCCGATGACTAAAATTCACAAACCAAAATTCGACTGTCAGATATGATCATTATGACGAAAGATGTCTATGGTAAAAAATTCAACTGGATCCGACAACGTTAAGGACTCGATCGAAACGGGTAACCCTAATCCATCGTCACTTATCACACGAAAACGCTCATATCTCCCTCTATATTACGTGGTTTGGTCAAACTTTCCACACAAAAAACTCTCACGTAGATGAGACGCAACTGCCCATATAAAAATTTTGAGACATTTACCTTCCGACGATAGGGCTCCCCATAGGGAATAATAACGGTAAATAGTAGACACGTTGTGATTCCGATGACTAAAATTTTAAAACCAAAATTCGACCGTCCGATATGATCATTATGACGAAAGATGTCTGTGGTAAAAAATTCAACTGGATTCGACAACGTTAAGGGCTCGATCGAAACTGTCAACTCTAATCGGAAATAAAAAAACTGCATTTTGAAGCCCTAAACAGACTCGGATGGCCAAAAAGGCCCATACATCATGGCATTACCAATGAGTTTGACTCGTAGGGCCGTTACGCTTCCGGAAAGGTATCACAATAGTCAATCAGACACCAAAAACCAAATCTGCAGCATAGTGAATAATAAGGGTAAGTTGCATTGACCGCAACTATCGGCACCGAGACTTTACCGGAATACCGTGATTTTTCAACCGTAGACGTATTTCACCATTCTGGTCATATCTTATTTCACAACTTTTTTGCGTTTGAAGGTTCTACGTATAAGTTTTTTTTTCCCAGATGAGTTGTTGTCCAGATCTGCATAAGACACTTTAGTCGACGAAATTAAGGCACTTTAGCCGACGAAATTATATTTTTCGTCGGCTAAACTTTTAAAAATTTCTTCGGCTAAAGTTCACAGGCTATAGCCGACGAAAAAAATTATTCAGACGACAAAATTTTAATTTCGTCGGCTAAAGTTGACCATAGCCGATGAAAATTTTTAATTAGCCGACGAAAAAATAATTCGTTGGCCTGGTTTTTTTATTTTCGTCAGTTAAAGTCTTTCTTCTGGTAGTGAAGTCATGCTCAATAATAGTGTACAGTTATCAAGCTAAAGATCAGATGTGGCTGTATAGTATTTTGCTGTCGATTTGTCGTTGGTAAAATTAGGGTTTAGGGTTTTGCTGTCGATCAGACGTGACAAACTTACTTAGCAATTGATCGAGCATCACTCAAACGAAAAATTCTGCTATGCAGATAGACATAGCACGCATGCTTGATTTCTATCGAGCGAGGGTTTAGGTGTTGTGTCCTGGTCGGTGTGCTATTTCGATGGCGTTATTCCTGGAGATTATCGGTTTTAACATTGGCGCTGTCTGGTTGTCAATATGAGGGTGGATATCTTTGTACGTGGTCTGGTGACATTTGGACACGGTGTTGAAGAACGGGAATTGGCTCGTTTTAGTGTTGGTGGCAAGGTTGTATCGTTACTCTCAGGACGGTGTAGCGCGACGGACCCTTAACTACGAATCTTTATGGGAATGTGTGTCGTGGTGTATTTACCACAACCGGTCATTCTATTATGCTGTAATTTCTTTTCCGTTATCAATAAAGTTATTTCTTCTAAAAAAAAGCATGGATGCTTGATTTCTAATAAATTACATATAACATATATAAACGTCCAATGAAGCACTTTAATTATTCAAAAATAGAAAAATGTAAAAGATAATTGGGTATGTATACCCATCAACTCTAAGCTACAACGAGATAGAGATTATTACTCCTGCATGCAAATATATAATCAAAACCAGAATATGAAGGATCATGCCTAAGGCCTACACGAGCAACAAAACCTTGTCTGATCGGAGCAACTGATCGTCCAGAACCGCACTTCTCGCATCTGATGAAACTCAGGCGACTCTCCTTCGACAGTACAGTGTCGATGCTTTTGCACCCAAGACAAATCACATAATCATTCACATATCGCATCAGTATTCTTTCAAGAGTCTTCGACGTGAACCTTCCCTTGACAACTAGCCTCTGTTGTCCATCAAGAGATCCAATTGTCCCCAGTTCGGCCAAAAAGAAATTCTGGACATGCTCTGGTTGCCTATGGATCGTCTTGCAATGCTCCTTGAAATTCGCGTAGACGGTTTTCTTTGTGCCCTCGCTCAGAACTTGCGGAGGACTCGTCACTGTCCGACGCTTCTCTCCGGCTAGCTCAGGATTATTCTCCCTAAGAATGTTGTACACTGCTTCAAGAAGCTCCTCATATTCATAATCCAAATAAGGATTGGATGCCTCTAGTATAATTCCTTCTCCTTCTTTGTCCATAGTATCATCAGCTGGATCCTCAATTACAACCTTCTTCTTCTTCTTCTTTTTACTAGGATCAAAAATCGCAATGTCTGCCGGTGCCACCTCCTCCTCAATATGCCATGATTGCTGGTGTGTAGTCGGAAATTGATCGAGTAGATGTGAACAACGATAACCGCTTTAGCACAACTTATTAGCCTGAGATTTGTTGTTATTATGATACAGAACATATATATATATATATATATATATACGATTTTTCTCAGTTGCGGACGACCGCACCAAAGTTTTTGGTGCGGATTTTCATTTTTGCACCACTTTTCTATCAAATTTCCTCATCTCCACCGTCTAGTATCTAGATAATATTGTGTGATCATCTCTGTAAAATTTCAGCCAATTTGGTAATCGTTAAGGCCCTCAAACTCGAAAAACAAATGGACGAACTGAATTCTGTCCGGTTAATGTTTATACCAGAAAAACATAATTTTGAGGGCCTTAACGATCACCAAATTGGCTGAAATTTTGCAGATATGATCTACACAATATTATCTAGATACTAGACGGTGGAGATGAGGAAATTTGATCGAAAAGTGGTGCAAAAATGGAAATCCGCACCAAAACCATTGGTGCGGACGTCCGCAGCCGAGAAGGGCTATATATATATATAGTACAATCTAAAGTATTCCTTGGAGTACACGCCAAGATATATCCTATACAATAAATGTCTCCTATCAGCAATAGGATTATGGCCTCAGTAATGTATGTTGCCCTCAATGAATTAGGAATACTAATTGAAATCATACCTAAGTTTGCTTTCTTGGTTTGCATTTTCGCAAACCAGCTTATCGATCCACCACATTGTGGAAAATAAGCAAATAATTGATGATGGATCGGAGTAGCTACTATAGCGAGTAATAGCTAGTACTATCTGAATGGATCGAATTAGCAAGAGCCTCAATTTAGATTGTATATTTTTGATTAAGGGAAAATAACATAGAAGTGTTTTTATTTCGGAAACAGATCGATCGACTAGCTAGTTATATATATTGAGGTTTGTTTGCACACATTAGTGAGCCTTCTTTGATATAACACCCTCACAACATTAAGGACATTCAAGCTCTGCAAATATTACTATAAGCATACAAATTCTATAGTAGATGGAACTCTTTCTTGAAGGTGTTCCTTAGCATGCTTTCTTGCCTTCACTTCCTCTTTCACCATATCAGGTTCCCTGTCCATTCCGGGGGGCCAAATCCAACGCCGAACAGGATCAATAATAATCTTCTCTAGTGCAACAACACTCTCTATCAAGTACACGACATGTTTAACAGCACATTCATAGCCACGATAACCCATAATTTCTACTACCTTGAGGCTATGATGAGGGAATTTGGTAGCTTTGGTTACTGTTGTTTCGACGTCTGTTCTTCGGAAGTCCAACTGCATAAAGGGAAGAAGAACATGCAGAACATATGATTCACTAAAGTTCTTCATTCAACTTGTAAGCAAATCAAATTCACCTAAATGGCACATGTATATAAAGATAACAAGTTTATGTACATAGTATGCATAAGATATACCTTCAGTACAAGTCTGTGGATGTGAGGACAAACCTTCATGAAAGAAGACAGATGATAAAGAGCCGAGTGGTAATCTGTCTCAACATTTAATTCCAATTGCTTCAGATTTTCTAATATGGGGAAGTCATAATTTTGGTTGTAGACCTGAGAACCAAACAAAGACTAACTACATAATCCAAATAACATAAGATCAAAAAATAAAGAAACCATCACAATTATATATATATATATATATACTGGCCACTCCACAAATATTCAGCTTCAGAATCTCCAAATGAGAGAGACAAGATGAAAGTCTGGTAAAGGCTAGTGTTGTAAAATCAACATTATCAAGAGCTCTCTCAGATATATGGACCTCGATCAGAAGGGGCACGTTACTAATAAACAGGTCCATCCAAGCTCCCCTATAGACAAATGAAACTATATTTGCGTTGCAAATCTCAATGCTTTTGAGGTTAGGACAACCATTTACTGTCAAATACTTCAATGAGATTGACGCACCAACAACTCTTAAACAAACCAAACCTCTTGCATCTATCACAATTAATCTCTCAAGAACTGGACAATTAGACAAGAAGTAGTCGAGAACTTCATCAGTCATGCCGATATGCTGGAAGCGAACAACCTTAAGGAATTTGAAACCAATGTTGTAGTGACATGATTGTAGAGTTGGAAGGTAAGGGTACATATGCTTAAAAGATTCACCTAATAAGGTATAGGGAAATGCATAGTTATCTCTGGCATAATCATATTTTGGTATAAGAAACTGCAGCTCAAGTACTTGAACTCTCTTTTGCATGGCAAATTCAATCCACTTATCAATGGAATTTTTAAACCCGCTATGTAGAAAGAAGTAAGCCCTGCTGAATCGTTCAATGTACTGGCCTTGATGCTGTTCCAACACACGATCCATCCAACTGACATATTTACGGCTTTTCCGATCTCTTAGTTCTTGTACTGGGTTTATGTAGCAGTGAAAATTATCACCTACAGAGAAGTCAACATCTTGAAAGTTGAGAGTCATGGTATACTTCCACAGATTCTGCCATCGCTTAGAAAGAACACTAGTAGCTGCTGCTTCCTTTAGCGACAAAAGAGATACAATACTAACAAGAATTTCATGGGGCAATAATTAAGCTGATTCGATCCAACAAGTTGTGCTTCCCTTTAGAACTCTTTGTTTTTTCCAACTCGTATTCATCCTTAAAAACCCAAAAACATTAAAACACATGCGTCAAAAGATTAACCAGATATAATATATAGCAAAATCCATATTCCTCAATCTATTGCTTCATATGAAATAAATCAAGAGGTGTATAGTACTGTTTACCGTGTCTTGGCCAGATTGAGATGTTGTCGAAACTCGTATCATCATGAAATAAATCTTGGATTGGATTGTGATTTGGATCTTCCGTACGTCTTATGAATCTGAGGTGATATATAGTTGATTTGGATTTCCCTCTTAATCTGAGTAGGATCTCACAGGAATATACTACTGCTCCATTGGTATATATGTATGTAGACAGTCATGTTCACCCATAGTCAGTCACTATTAGATTAACATCCAAATGTTGAAAACAAAACAAATCTATTAAAAAATAATTCTCTCGGCGTGTCTTGGCCATGCCGATGCCTCATGGTTTTGCTACCGGATGGGATTTGAAATTTGACCGATAGCTTGAGAGAGAAGAACCGGCGAGAGTTGTTGGTTAATGGTTTTCCAGGGTAGCCGGAATGTAAGGCATGGTTGGATTCGCCGATCGCTTTCATGAGTTTTGCGTTTCTTCATCTGAAATTTCCAGATCTTGTGGCTCACAATGAGGCTAAGACGGTTGGGCAGATTGATGATGGTGGTGAGGATCCAGCGGGTTTGGAGTTTGCTTGTGTTTGTGTAGTTGTTGTGGATCTTGTCAGACTGTGATGGTGAGGTTGTTAGGTAACTCTGTGGGATTTCGTGAAGGTAGCGACAGAGACAATGTAGGACGGGCAGCGGTCGGCGAGGGAGGGTGGTTTTGGTGGTGGCTGGCACGGGTCAACCTTCAACTGGGCTTTTCTGTTAAGGTTGTTTTGGTTTCTAAGTTGGGCTAGGGTTTTTTTGCCTTAGTCCAATTTTAAGTATTTAGCTAGTCTGTTTATAGTAATTCATTTTGTTAGGAATTTGTTAGGAACCTAAGCATTTGTGTGTCTAGTATTTCTTGTTTTTCTGCTAGAAATAAATGAACGAAATATTTGTAACGAATGGTGCTAGCATGCCGCGTCCTTAATTTGCCCAAATGTTTGGTAAGGGAAGACATGTATCCGTGTCATTCTAGCTTGAGTATCAATGAAATTGTTGTATGGTTTTACCTGTAAAAAAAAATAGCAGATATATCTAATCCTCGTTAGACCAGATATATCAGTAGTAATTTTTTCATTCAAATTTATGACAATCATTCACATTTCCGGTACATAATTTTTTATTATATATGTAAATCATACTCAACAAAATAATTACAATTAAACATAGGGGGGTGTATTGTATATGGAATTAGTGGAAGTTTTAAAGTAGTCTATGGAATTTAAAAGTCTAGGTGTATTAAATATAGACTTTTAAAAATCAATCAAAGTCTGGGTATATTCAACTTGATTTTAAAAAATCGTTATGAATTCTACCAAGTCAGGGTATTCAATTAAGACTTTTAAAATGAATAGAAGTTCAGATGTATTCAAAATATCATTCATACTTATGGAATTAATAACTCATGGATAATTGTGGACTTTGTAGTGTAAATTACACACACCAAACTCCAATATTTTTCCATCCACTAGAGCAAAGATTTAGAAAAGTCTATGACAGTACTTTCTTTTTACATGTGAATAAGTTGATCCTATGATACATCATTCTTTTTTTTCTTTTTTTCTTTTTTATAATATTTTGTGCTATCAACGTTCTATTCTACATATTCTTTTCAATGGTTTTTAAATGTTAACATTTTGTTGTCTTTCAATTGTAATGCTTGGAACTCTCGATAACCTAAATATTATCTACTAACTCTTGATATTAGAACCACATGATCATATATTATTATATTTGCGTACATGAATTAAACTTGTGAACATCTAATGTCCCACTTTAAAACATGTGTCTTTAGTTTACGTACAAGTATGTCTGTTGTTAAATTAATATAATCTTTTTCGTTACCTATGTTTATGTATTTCAATCAAATATTACAACTGTATGTATCGAAATTAGATAGATGAGCACTAAACTTATAATCGGTGTTATTATGTGTTTGTTATTGCATCTTTATTTTTTTTCTTTCCTGTAACTCTGTAAGTATTGAGAAATCTACAGAAGTCATTCATATGAAATCTATAGATTTCAGAAATCAGTGAAAGTCTGTGATTAAAAATCGATGGTTTTAAGAAATCAGTGAAAGTCTATGAACTTTTCAAAGAGTCTGTAGACTTTTCAAAAAGTCAGTTGATTAAAATAAATCTGTATGAATCCAAATACAATACACCCCCCATAGAGTTACGAGTGTACTTTTCAAAATTCAAACGTAAAGAAAAATTGTAAGAATCCCTATAACTGGGTAAACTTGTACCTTACAATATTACATACCAAAAGAATTATTCCCAATGTTTCTCCTACAAGAATTGAATAATTAATGATAATTCCCTAGAAATGAGTATATATTATCCTTATTATTACTGGTAATCCTATCATAGTTTCCGTTACAATTTCGTAATAATCTTCAATATATATCCCTAATTTTTGGCTTAATGGAAGTTTAGATTTCAGCTACATATTCCCGGCTCCAGTAAACGCCTTAAATGTTAGAATTCCTACAAAACACTTTGTTCAAGCCGATCTATATCGCATGCATCAGAAACAAATCTTTGAGAGATCCTCTTCAGAATAATAAGAGAGAAATTTCCAATCTCAATCAAAATCAAATTGCAGAGTTATTTTCCCAACATCTCAATCAGCCAAGTCATGGTTAGTCTTTTCTTATACTTCATACTTTAAAAATCCCGCATAGGACTTAATTCTACAAAATCTGCATAAGTATTTGTTTGATTTCGTATCGCTGTCATGTTTAATACAGTGAAATATCTAGTGAATAATCTTAGAACATCAGCGAAGGTTAAAGTTTGCATCATGTAGGAGACTTGCTAGATAAACTTCAACCTACATACTAGATTTGGTACCATTATTGTAGGGTTCATGAAATTTGAATTAATCATTTCACATCCAGAGTAACATTCTATTGTCTCTAGTTGTTTCTTATTCTCAATATTTCTTTGTTTTTTTGGGTGTTTTAAGGACGATAGCAATTTGGGAAAGAGAAGGGAAAGTGAGGATAAGCATAACTACTTAGTTGACAGAATCAGTTTGTTGCCCTACGAAGTTCTTGTAAGTATTGCGTCTCTTTTGTCACTAAAGGAAGCAGCAGCTACTAGTGTTCTTTCTAGGCGATGGAAGAATGTGTGGAAGTATACAACGACTCTTAACTTTCAAGATCTTGACCTTTTTGTTGGTGACAATTTTTACTGCTTGAAACTCCTAGAAGAAAATCTAAGAGATGAGAAAAGCCGTAAATATGTCGATTGGGTGGATCGTGTGTTGGTACAGCATGAAGGCCACACTATTGAGCGATTCAAGGCTTTCTTCTTTCTGAACAACATTTTTAAGAATTCCATTGATAAGTGGATTGAGTTTGCAATGCAGAAGAGAGTTCAAGTACTGGAGCTGCAGTTTTTTATAAAGCAATATGATTTTACCATAGATAACTATGAATTTCCCCAAAACTTAATAGGTCTCGGTGGAGAAGGTGAATATTCGAACCACATTCCGACACAACACTTATGCCGATACAACAATGTTGGTTTCAAATTCCTCAAAGTTCTTCGTTTGCAGCAGATTTGTTTGACTGATGAAGTTCTTGAGTACTTCTTGTCTAACTGTCCAGTTCTTGAGAGATTAACTGTGACAGTTGCAAGAGGTTTGGTTTGTGTAAGAGTTGTTGGTCCGTCAATCTCATTGAAGTATCTGGCAATACTTGATTGTCCTAACCTCAAAAGCATTGAGATTTGCAACCCAAATATTGCTTCATTTGTCTATATGGGAGCTTGTATAGACCTGCTTATTAACAACGTGCCCTTGCTGATTGAGGTTCATATATCTGAGAGAGCTCTTCATTATGTTGATTTTACAACTGTTGCGTTCAACAGACTTTCATTTTGTCTTTCTCATTTGGAGATTCTGAAGCTGAATATTTCGGGAGTGGTTAGTAATTATTTTTGCTGCTATTTTTATTTTTTTATTTTTCTGAATTATGTAGTTAGTGTTTGTATGGTTTTCAGGTCTACAATCCGAATTATGACTTCCCCGTATTAGAGAATTTGAAGCAACTGGAATTAAATGTTGAGACAAATTACCAGTGGGCTCTTTATCATCTGTATTCTTTCATGAAGGCCTGTCCTCACATCCACAGACTTATACTGAAGGTAAATGTGTCTGTACATTCATTCCATTTTGCTAAATTGAAGGAATTTATAAGTATAAATTGAATGCAAAACTTCAAATTTCCTACGAGATTGACAACGATTGCCTTAATTAGTTTCCTTTATGCAGTTGGAATTCCAAACATATGTTGAAACAATAGTAAGCAAAGCTCCCAAATTCTCTCATCACAGCCTCAAGGTAGTAGAAATTATGGGTTATCGTGGGTATCAATGTGCTGTTGAACATGTCGTGTACTTGATAGAGAATGTTGTTGCACTAGAGAAAATTATAATTGATCCTGTTCGGCGTTGGATTTGGCCCCCTGGAATGGACAGGGGAACTGAAATGGTGAAAGAGGAAGTGAAGGGAAGAAAGCATGCTAAGGAACACCTGAAAGAAAGAGTTCCTTCTACATTAGAATTTGAATGCTTATAGTATTTGTATGCTTATCCTTGAATTTTCTAGAGATTATGTGCGTGTTATATCAAACAAGAGGCTCACAAATGTGTGCAAAGAAGCCTCAATATATGGCTTTCTGATGAAGAATAAAGTGTAGAGACAAAGAGATAGCAAGAGAATCATCTTATTCATTGATAGGAGCCCTTTATATAGGGAATTACACAATACCAATATGGTAAGGATATGAATACATAGATCTAGTCTAACTACATATCCTATTGGCATAAGGCCAAGGCACACAGGTA
>NC_020491.1:3600760-3602755 GCF_000184155.1 Fragaria vesca subsp. vesca
TTGATCAAACATAACCCGGACAAAGAAACAAGAGTGATCAAACACACTCTTGACCCGCGAATAAAATTCCGGGATTTTTGGTACCTGCACACACAAAATCCCAAGCATAGAATGGAGATGGAGAAAGAAGGAAAGGATTTTATCCTCCCCGAGTTATTGAACTTGGAAGAGTTTAAGGTTTCAAAACATACCTTTCTAAAGGCTGTCGAGAGGAGAAATAACGTTTCGCCTACTTATACTTCGAATTTGGGGCTGAAAATTTGACAGGAGGAGCAGCTCTGGATGGGGAAGCTTCTGTCAAAATTTCAGGTTGATCGGAGCAAGGGAAGGTGGTGAACCGGTGGTCGGTAGCGGCGGTGGTCTGGAATTTTCCGGCGGCCGGTTCGGAGACTTTCCGGCCGGTTCTCAGGGTGAGGCCGGCGGCATTGGATCCGTGACGGAAAGAGCTTTCTGGGGATATAAAATTTCGGCGGAGGGCAGTCGGAATTTTGGTCGGAAATCGGGAAAAAACAAGGCTGCCCGATTTTAGGGTTTTGGTTTTTAGGGTTTGGAAAAAAATGGTGGGCTATTGGCTCTAGGGTTAGAACAAAGTGCATGATAACGTGATGAAGAATAAAGTGTAGAGACAAAGAGATAGCAAGAGAATCATCTTATTCATTGATAGGAGCCCTTTATATAGGGAATTACACAATACCAATATGGTAAGGATATGAATACATAGATCTAGTCTAACTACATATCCTATTGGCATAAGGCCAAGGCACACATAGAGAATATCCTAGAACACTTTCATGTTTTCTTTTGGCTTACTATTAACTAGTTGGTTAGCTCTAGCCGATTGTTTTTACTATCCTGAAAAAAAGGAAGTACATTTCTGTTATTCTCTTATTCACAAATAACTCTTAAGTTAAGTTGAGGACTTTACGGTTTATGGTATAAAAGACCCATTTTTCGATCACATTTTGACATCTCATCCGTTCAGTTTTTAGGTTTATATGAGTAGATCATTTCTACAAATTTTCAACCAAATTGGTGTTCATTAAGATAACAAACTAGATCAAATTAATGGACAAACCAAATATGTCGAACATGGTTCACTCTAAATTTATCAACCGTGCATCAAATTTGTTTTCCCATACTTTGTATTTGCTTACCAAATGCAAACTACAGCCTTAGCAAGGCCAGAAACTCTTTATTAAACGTTTATGGCAAGCTAAATTTTTCATGAATAAAATACGGAACTCAAAGTGGAACTGTTTCTACTTCTTGTTCCTGAGGAGCAGATTTAGGAGTGACTCTGATTCGAGCACCCTGGCTTAAGTTATACAACTCAATAGGTTTATCATCTTCCATCACCACTCGTCCAAAGGTGAACCTAAAATAAGGTGGGAGATTTTGAATTTGGAGTCTCTCCAACTTCTCCCTCAAAGTCAGGACTTTGTCCGATGGCCGGACGTTCACTGGAATAGCATCCATTCCTATCCCAGTTATGTTCAAAGTCATGACCTTGTCCGATGGTACCACCAAGATAGTATCACCATCCTTTACTCCCAGTTTCCGGAAGGTTCTTCCCCCACCCTCGATCAAGTCTACATCGTCATCGTTAATGTTGTCTGGGCGAGGTTGGCGACGAAAGGAATATCCATTTGTTGGGAGAGGCCAACCCTTCAAATTTTCCGCCGTTGCTAATTTCTCCCGAATACTTTTCAGCGTATGCATGAGGTCAACTTTTATTTTCATAACATACGTATGATCAACAGAGGTGACCGTATATTGTATCACTTCCTGCATTACTATGAGGTTTATCATATCTGGGGATTCGGGGAGCTGTATCACACAAGACATAGCTGCCCTTGCCCCAGACATTATGTGTGTAAAATAGATCGATGGAGATAGCTGGATAGACTGATAGAGTGCATGTTTCTCCCGAATAAACTCCTCACATATATATATATATATATATATATATATATATATATATATACTAGTACTATA
>NC_020491.1:3602805-3603930 GCF_000184155.1 Fragaria vesca subsp. vesca
ATGGCGCGCCTCCACCCCAGCGGCCTCCAGCAGCGTCCCCGATCACTTTCCCTTCTTGGCGAGTTCGCCGAATTCCAGTTTTTTAGCGAGATCACCCAAAACTTCAAACAAAATCGATCTCGCCGGAAAACTAAAATTCGGCGGACTTGCGCTGGGAGGGAAAGTGATCGGGGACGCTACTGGAGGCAGTTGGGGTGGAGGTGCGCCGTCGTCTGAGCCGTACGGTGGAGAACGGAGGGACGTCCTCACTTAAAGGTATATATATATAGAGGGAGGATGTAAAGAGGACGTCCTTACTTTAAGAAGTTGAAGATTTCTACTATTTTACATTAGTAGATGACTTCATTTAACGATCTCAACCGTTGATCCTCTAGATTCATATGCAAGAACAATCTCTACAAAATTTCAACTAATTCCATAATCATTTGGTCATTCAAATTGATGTAAACAATCGTAGGCCGTTAGATAAAATTAAAACGAATATTGTGCTAATCAAGTGGTTAAACGTTTTTCAATTTGGCTAATTTTTTGTAGGATTCATATGTGGGTAAGTAACTAGGGAATTGGTGGCTTTGATTGTCAAAATACATGTTAGAACTAAAAACATCCTCACTTTAAGAGTTTAAGGAGGTCCTCTCTAGATCCGGACTATATATATATATGGAGGATCTAAAGAGGACCTCCTTACTTTAAGAATTTGAGGATTTCTACTATTTTACATTAGTAGATGGCTTCTTTTAACGATCTCAACCGTTGATCCTCTAGATTTATATGCAAGAAACACAAATTTTCAACTTATTCCATAATTATTTGATCATTCAAATTGACATAAACAATTGTAGGCCGTTAGATAATATTAAAACAAATATTGTGTTAATCAAAGGGTTAAACGTTTTACATTTTGGCTAATTTTTTGTAGGATTCATATATGGGTAAGTAACTAAGGAATGAGTGGTTTTGATTGTCAAAATACATGTTAGAACTAAAAATATCCTTACTTTAAGAGTTTAAGGAGATCCTCTCTAGATCCTCCTTAAACTAAAAACATCATTGCTTTAAGAGTTTAAGGAGGTCATCTCTAGGTCCTCTCTAGATCCTCCTTAAAGTAGATCCTCCATACTTTAA
>NC_020491.1:3603980-3609294 GCF_000184155.1 Fragaria vesca subsp. vesca
GACCTTCAACGGTTTTAGTTTGACATAAGCTGAACCGTTCAAAATCATTAAAACTAAATCAAACTTCTGAAAGTCTTAACGATCACCAAATCATATGAAATTTTGTAGAGGTGATCTACTCATATAGACCTAAGATATGAACGGTGGAGATGTAAAAATTCAATTGGGAAGTGGTGTAATGCCCTATCCCTAGAAAGTGGCCAAAAATAGGGATCCCTCAATAGAAGGGGGCTGATATATATATATATATATATATATATTTATATAACAGATTCAAAGGGTTTGAGTTTTATTACGATAAGTACGTTACGATTCTCTTTTTTATTTATAAAAACGGTTATTGTTAAGTTTATCAACCATATCAACCATAGAGTGGATAAGACATTTCTGCTGTTTTACGGCTTTAAGTTTCTTCATTGAGCAAATCCTTTAATATCTCTCTTTGAGAGAGAAAATGAAGGCAAAAATCCCTATAACTGGGTATTCTTGCACCTACAGAGACCATGCAGCTGTAACATTTGTATCGCCGTGAGATCCTCCTCGTATTATTACGAGGGAAATACAAATCAACTGTATATTGCCTCAGATTCGTAAGAGAGTAGATAAAAATCAAAATCCAATCCAAATTTATTTCGACAACATCTCAATCTGGCCAAGACATGGTAAAACACTATACAACTCTTGATCAGTACTGCATCTTTTTGGTTTCCCACATACAACTCTTAATCTGCATATATACTATTCTTTGATATGAGCTTTTTTTTTCCTTTTCATTCTAACTCAATCTCAATCTCCAGCCGAAAGATGGTGATAATGAACTGATCGAATTAAAGTTTGCATCATGTTTAGAGCTGTAAAAGAAATAGGAATGCAATGGCTGAAGCGATATGCAAACCAAAATTTGAATTGTAGTCTTGTAGACTTGATTATAGGCTTTTTATTTGATGTGGATTACCATATTCATCGTAAATTTGTAATTAAGGAGGATGGTTATAATTACCATAGTAGCTGAGAAATGGAGAGCAACTATTTAATTACGTTATGGATATTATTTCGTAACAATTCCAAGATTTATACGTTTAGACTCCTTAATATGTAAACAAAATACAAATTTTGGCTTAATGGAAGTTTAGATTTCTGCTACAATTAATTTTCCCAGTAAACGCCTTAAATGTTAGAATTCCTACAAAACACTTAGTTCAAGCCGATCTATATTGCATATGCATCAGAAACATATCTCTGCGAGATCTTCTTCAGAATAATAAGAGAGAAAATTCCAATATCAATCCAAATCAAATCGCAGAGTTATTTATCCCCAACATCTCAATCAGCCAAGACATGGTTAGTCTTTTCTTATACTGCACACTATATATGTCCTGCATAGGACTTAATTCTACAAAATCTGCGTAAGTAATTGTTTGATTTTCGTATCGCTGTCATGTTTATCGCAGTTAAATATCTAGTGACCAATCTTACAACATCAGCAAAGGTTAAAGTTCGCATCATGTAAAAGAGACTTGCTAGATAAACTTCAACCTACTAGATTTGGTATCTGTATAGTAGGGTTCATCGATACTCTCTTGTCTCTAGTTGGTTCTTATTCTTAATACTTTCTTTTTTTTTTGGGTGTTTAAGGACGATAGTAATTTGGGAAAGAGAAGGGAAAGTGAGGGCAAACATAACTGCTTGGTTGACAGAATCAGTTATTTGCCCTACGAAATTCTTGTAAGTATTGTGTCTCTTTTGTCACTAAAGGAAGCAGCAGCTACTAGTGTTCTTTCTAGGCGATGGGAGAATCTGTGGAAGGATACGAAGACTCTCAACTTTCAAGATGTAGACTTCTCTGTTGGTGATAATTTTCACTGCTACATGGCCCTAGAACAAGAACTAAGAGATCAGAAAAGCCGTGAATATGTCAATTGGGTGGATCGTGTGTTGGAACAGCATGAAGGTCACAACATTGAACGATTCAGGGCTTACTTCTTTCTACATAGCATGTTTAAGAATTCCATTGATAAGTGGATTGAGTTTGCAATGGAAAAGAGAGTTCAAGTACTTGAGTTGCAGTTTCTTATACCACAATATGATTATGCCAGAGATAACTATGCATTTTCCCAAAACTTATTAGGTCTCGAGGGAGAAGGTGAATCTTTGAAGGACAGGTATTTTGACATCCTTCCAACTCTACAATCATGCCAATACAACATTGGTTTCAAATTCCTCAAAGTTGTTCGCTTCCAACATATTGGCATCACTGATGAAGTTCTTGACTACTTCTTGTCTAACTGTCCAGTTCTTGAGAGATTAACTGTGACAGATGCAAGAGGTTTGGTTTGTATAAGAGTTGCTGGTGCGTCAATATCATTGAAGTATTTGACAGTAATTAATTGTCCTAACCTCAAAAGGATTGAGATTTGCAACGCAAATATTGTTTCATTTGTCTATTGGGGAGTTTGGATAGAGCTGCTTATTAGTAACGTGCCCTTGCTTGTTGATGTCCATCTATCTGTGAGAGCTCTTGATAATGTTGATTTCACAACACTTGCCTTCACCAGACTTTCATGTTGTGTTTCGCAGTTGGAGATTCTGAAGCTGAATATTCAGGGAGTGGTTAGTGTGAGCTGGTTTTCTTTTTCCTTTATTCTTTTTTATTTTTAGATTGTGTAGTTATTTTTTTTTTTTGGTTTTCAGGTCTACAACCCGAATTATGACTTCCCCGTATTAGAAAGTCTGAAGCGATTGGAATTAAATGTTGAGACAGATTACCATTCAGCTCTTTATCATCTGTCTTCTTTCATGAAGGCTTGTCCTCACATACAGAGACTTGTACTGAAGGTATATCTTGCATACCATTTAGGTGAATTTGATTTTTATTTTTTATATACGAATAGAATTTAGGTGAATTTGATTTGCTTATAAGTTGAATGAAGAACTTCATATTTGCTGCGGGATCGACAAGGAATGCCTTAATCAATCATATGTTTGGTTCTTCTTCCCTTTATGCAGTTGGACTTCCGAAGAACATACGTCGAAACAACAGTAAGCAAAGCTCCCAAATTCCCTCATCATAGTCTCAAGGTAGTAGAAATTATGGGTTATCGTGGCTATCAATGTGCTGTTGAACATGTCTTGTACTTGATAGTGAATGCTGTTGCACTAGAGAAGATTATTATTGATCCTGTTCGGCGTTGGAATTGGCCCCCAGGAATGGACAGGGGAACTAAAATGGTGAGAGAGGAAGTGAAGGCAAGAAAGCATGCTATGGAGCACCTTAAACAAAAAGTTCCGTCTACTATAGAATTTGTATGCTTATAGTATTTGCAGAGCTTGAATGTTCTTAAAGTTGTGAGGGTGTTATGTCAAAGAAGGCTCACTAATATGTGCAAACAAACCTTAATATATGGTTTTTCATGATTTTTTTTTGTTCGCATACAATCATCATATAACTAGCTCGTCGATTGATCTTTTCCTGAAATAAAAAAATACTTTTATGTTATTTTGCCTTGTTCACAAATTTTACACTCTAAATTTCATAGCATGCATCAAATTAATTATTGACAAGCGGCTATTGGGACCTCCAGTTTTGCTCAGTATACCTCTATGGCTCTTTACACCTCCCTTTCATTTTTAAAAACAAGCATTTGCTTATTAAACCTCCTTTTAAATTCCTAAAATAACCTTAGGTTTGTTATTCATATATATTTCAATAATTTACTCATTATACCTCTTATTCGCTCTCTAGACCTCCCACACTTTAATTTTTTTTCTTTTTACATGCAAATATCTATTTCAGACCTCGATTGCTTGATTTCTCTTTTCTTCTTCTCTTTTTTCATGAAAATCTCTTTAGCAACCTCAATTCCTTGAATGTTTTGTTTTTCATTAACCTTTATTATTTGATCAAATTGTAAGAACGATTTTTCGATGACAACGATTTAAAAAAAAATTATTCAAATCATGAATCGTTTTCACAATCAATTGCAAAACAATAAAATACATAAATTAATGATATGCACCCAGAAACTTTTGACCTAGAAGAAAACCTTAAGAAGGCCAATCTTATCGACCACCACTTCATGAAGCAAGTCCTTGAGGAGAAGATGCATTCACAATAACTATTTA
The DNA here is from genome assembly GCF_000184155.1 of Fragaria vesca subsp. vesca. NCBI lineage: Eukaryota > Viridiplantae > Streptophyta > Magnoliopsida > Rosales > Rosaceae > Fragaria > Fragaria vesca. Next base: position 3,608,103 of record NC_020491.1, read on the forward strand.
AGTAAAATCTTTCTCTTATAGAATAGCGATGACATTTTCAGATTAATGTTCCAAAGAAAAAAAAAACTATAAAAGTTATTCATATGCACCTAAAAACCTTCGACCTATAAGAAAAACCCTAAAAAGGCCAATCTCGTTGACCACCACTCTATAAGAAGAAGAACAAGACGAGGAAGAAGAAGACCAATAAAAAGATTACGAAGAAGACATTTCCTAAACTAAACGAAAATCAGGAGGAGAAGAAGAAGAACATATCATGAATCGAAACAAAAATTATATATATTAGTATTGAAAAGATACCTTGTCTGAAGATTTTGAAACGGAGGATTGTGTCTTCGTCAATGGAGATTCTCCTATTATGTGTAGTAGTTCTTTGAGCAATGGTTGCACTTAGGTTTAGGGTTTATAGACTCCGTTTTGTATTGTTAACTTGAACAAAAAAAAATGAAGAATACTAATTTGATTACAATTTTTTTTTTAAAATTTCAATGTCTATTACTGTCATTTTGTATGAGGTTATGTTTGTAATCCAATAAGTCAAAACATGTGGAGGTATACTGAGCAAATCTGGAGGTCCCAATAGCCGCACTCATTTATTCTTCTCCTTTTGTTTATCCATACTTCTATTTGCTTATCACTTTATCAGATGCGAACTACAACCTTATTGCTGAATGCTGATGACCGTCTTCCAAACTTCTTAGGAAAACATTAATTAATAAAATGTAAATTACATAATTATCTAATATATATATAGTTAATCAAGGACAAATTCGACATGATGTTGATGAACTCATTATGATCACTGTACGTATCACGTCCTAATTGTCTTTGCAAATATTGTAAAAGATACACACAAACACAAGACATTTGTGAACGTAACGTGGTATTGTGTTGTAAAGAATTACGTATGTAACGGGGCATTACCCTATATATAATGTCATACATGACTTGCTTTGTTGCAACAAGCCACCCATCAGTTGTCCATCATATATCTATATCCATTTTTTCTTTCTTTCTATGGAATTTTTGTGTAAATTGATGTTGCTCAATTTATCTTTTTCATTTTTGCTGTCCCGGCATAGCTACTGTTCTTACCAAGTTTCATTACGTGAGAGAGAGAGAGAGAGAGAGAGAGAGAGAGAGAGAGAGAGAGAGAGAGAGAGAGAGAGAGAGAGAGAGAGAGAGAGACGAG
>NC_020491.1:3609314-3650240 GCF_000184155.1 Fragaria vesca subsp. vesca
AGAGAGAGAGAGAGTTGACGCACTAACGTACCTAGAACTCAAGTGATACATTGATAATTTACAATATGAGAATCTCATTGTAAATGAGATATACTAAATGTTGGCACCCTCCAGTTATTGGGTGGGTGAAGATTAATTCGGATGGAGGTTAGAAGCATGCAGAGGGTGTTGGAGGTTTTGGTGCTGTTTTTCGTGACTTTAAAGGTCATGTTCTTGGTGCTTTTTCTTCCAACATTGACATTCATAGTTCAGTAGCAGCAGAGGTGATGGCAGTTATAGTTGCTATTGAGCTTGCTTGGGTACGAGACTGGAAGCACATTTGGTTAGAGGTTGACTCGTCACTTGTGTTAGACTATCTACGGTCTCCTTTGCTTGTACCTTGGCATTTATGTGTCCGTTGGCTTAATTGTTTATGTTGCATATCGAAGATGACCTTTCGATCTTCTCATATTTTTTGTGAAGGGAATAAGGTTGCAGATGCTCTGCCTAATCACGGTACGTCATTAACACAGCTGGTTTGGTGGGATTCACCTCCTCCTTTTATTTTGTCATATTGTAGTAGTGACCTTATGGGTCTTCCCCAATTTCGGTTTTCTTAGTTTTGTTTCGTTGTTATTTTGTTATGAGAGGTTTTGGTCTAATCCCCTTCTCTTGATGTTTCTTTTTTTATCTTTTTTAATACGTAAGAGTATTAGGGGGTCATTTCTCTCTCACTCATCTTTCAGCCAAAAAAAAAATATACTAAATGTAAAATTAAAATTAGATTTTTGTTTTTGATACGAGGTAATTAGAAATTAGATGAGGCACTCAATTAAGCAGTCTTAAACCAGGGTACTGCTTGTGATTGTTTTTTTTTGTTTGTTTTTGTTTTCATTACGTAGAAAGACACCATAACAATAATATATTTTGATAATTCGATCAAACAAACATTTTTTTTATTCATTTTTCAACTGACCATGGAGAAAAGTAAATGGTGGACATAACCAAAAACCATTTATAAGCTTCCACATGAATAATCAATAAGGAACTTCTTCCTTATAACACATGGTCTGCTGCTACTAGTCCCTCCGTAGGTCCAAGATCAGAGTCATGAGTGACTCTGACGCGAGATCCCCGACGCAAGTTATACAATTGTAAAGGCATGTCGACCTCCATCAACACATCTGCGACGGATAACTTGAAACAATCTGGGAGATTTTGAGGTTGACGTCTTTCCAACTCCTCCCTCAAAGTCCCGACCTTCTCCAATGGCCGGATGGTCACCAAAATACCATCTATACCCATCCCCCCAGTTATGTACACTGGGAAACTAGATGGTACCACCAGTATAGTGTCACCATTTTGAATTTTGAGTTTTTTGAAGGTCCTCATCCCCCCACTCTCCATCAATTCTTCACCGTTATCAGCATGGTTTTCGGTGCGAGGTTGACGCCTAAACGAGTAGCCATTTGCTGGGAGAGGCCAGCCCTTCAAATTTTCGGCCCTCGTCAACTTCTCCCGAATCTTTTTGAGGGTGTCCATTGGATGGACTTTAACTTCCATCTCATATAGCTGAGTGACCATATTTTGCATCACTACTTTCTGCATCACTTTGATCTTGATCTTCTCTGTGCATTTGGGGAGCTCTACACGAATTGTAGTTCCCTTCGTCCCAGAAGAAGACCCAGACACATCCGACTGGGTTTCCCTAGTAGGTGTTTCACTCATTGTGTTTTGGTAAGAGGAGAAAGTAGTGAGGAAGAGCTAACTAGTGATGACGAATGGATAGAAGTGAGCTTGATTGGATGGTTTTCTATAAACTTCCTTATATATGTAGTAATATATCTATCACCGGCCGCGAGATCCTCCTCAGATTATTAAGAGGTAGGGAAATCTAATTATCCTCTTAAATCATGATTATCATCCTCTTTATTACAATAAATTTGGTAAGTAAACACAAAAATTATTTTTTCGGAAATTAAATACAAAATACAAAAAACTTTCATCCCAATGTTTATGATAAAGAATGGGTGCGTCTATTGCCACCCCACAAACTATTTTGTTCATCCCATGTTCTCTTCACACCCTATTTATATATTTTTAATTGTAAGTTTACTTTGTTTACCCATTTACAATATTTAAAATACTCTTTTCCCATTTTTGTTTTGTTCACCCTAAATTTTTTTTTTCACCCTACATATATTTTTTTCAATTTCAGATTTATTTTGTTAACCCTACATTCGATCTCTTCTTACCTCTTCTTACCCCGCTTATATATTTTTAATTTTTAATTTATTTTATTTACCGATTTGCAATACACACAATATCATCATCTTCCAATAGCCATTGAACTCTAAAAACAAAATGAAATTGAAGAAAACCGTAAGATTCATATCATTTGGGTAAGTGGAATCACAAACTAAACAATAAAAATCACATTAATTAAAGTATAAATCTCAATTAAAGAACAAGAAAAAACTCTCAAACTTAACAACTCATTGGTATAAGTTGATATCAAGATATATAATGTCTATAAACTCTACTTGGAAAAAGCTCTGACGCCAATGAAAAAAAAAAAATTCGAATATATATAAGTGAGCGATTAGACATGAAAATTTACATATAAAATCGATATGAGAAATAATTAGTAAATAGATAGACGAAACATCAACAAAGAAAAAAAATATATAAACAGTTCATCTCATCTTCAGTTGAATGCTAATGTCTTCTTCAGACTTCATAGAAAGATCGAATATGATAAATTCTGGGTTAAGGTTTATGAAGTACATGTTTATCTAAAAAAAAGAATTTGTAATTTGTAACAACTTATTGTCCATTGCTATAATTTTACATTAGGGTATATTAGTCATTCAATAAATTAACAACGTGTGAGGTGATCAAAATGGTTTGTGGGGTGACAATAGACGCACGCATAAAGAATTGAATAATGATAATTTCCTAGAAACGAGTCTACATTTCAAATGCCATTATTATTGATAATCATTTCAAGTTTCCGTTACAATTTCGTAACAATTCCAAGATATATACGTTTTGATTCCTTAATATGTAACACAATACAAATCCTGGCTCAATCAAGGTTAGATATCTGCTACATTTTCTCAAAAAATTTTAAATGTTAGGTTTCCTAGAGAACATCTCGGTGTGGTACGTCATAGTCGTATTTGCTTACATTTATGCAAATTAAAACCCAAGAAACTGAAGAAAGTAGTAGTCACAAAAAAAGCAAGAAAAAAAAAATTACTGCATTCTGATTACAATCGACTCAATATACAAGTGAGGAATCCCTCTTTAGAGAGAAAAAAGCATAATTCTTCATCCCTCAACATTCTTCTGAGAAAATTGAAAAAGCTGCAAGTTGTCGATCTACACTCACTCAGGTAGAGTTCAAGTATACAAGGAAAAAACTGAAAGAACTGTACAGTGTGTGCTATACAGAAATGTATGAGTCCTTTGAGTATGATAGCTGATCTTGTTTTCCATTTGAATGATTGTCATAAATATTTGAATGAGAGGATGGTTACTATACTTACAATCGAAATTGAATTGTAGACTTGATTACAGGGTTTTTATTTGATGTTGATTACCATATTCGTTGTAAATTAGTAATGAAAAAGGATGATTACCATAACAACTGTTTTTTTATTTATTTATAGAAAGAGTCAATGTGCTCTTTAATTTTACCCTTAATGTTGGAATTCCTACAAAACACTTTATCCAAGCCGATCTATATTGCATGCATCAGAATCATATATCTGAGAGATCATCTTCAGAATAATAAGAGAGAAAACTTCAATATTAATCCAAATCAAATCGCAGAGTGATTTTCAATCAGCCTAAGACATGGTTTGTTTTTTCTGATACTGCATACTTTATATTTCCCGCATAGGAGTGATACGACTTGATTCTACAAAATCTGCATATTTAATTGTTTGATTTTCGTATACGACTTGATTCTACAAAATCTGCATATTTAATTGTTTGATTTTCGAATCGCTGTCATGTTCGAATTCTTTCCGTTCTTATTGCAGTAAAACATCTAGTGAATAATCTTTTTTGTTTTTGAGAATGATCTAGTGAATAATCTTACAACATCAGCAGAGGTTAAAGTTTGCATCATGTAAGAGACTTGCTGGATAAACTTCAACCTACTAGATTTGGTATCTGTAATTCTGTATGGTAGGGTTCATGACATTTTTATGAAATTTTTCAATGGAGTCATGACATTAAATAGATCTTCGATTACCCAGTTCCACTCTCTTGTCCCTAGACCCTAGTTGGTTCTTAATACTTTTTCTTTGGATGTTTTAAGGACTATAGCAATCTGGGAAGGAGAAGGGAAAGTGAGGGCAAGCATAACTACTTGGTTGACAGAATCAGTTATCTGCCCTACGAAATTCTTGTAAGTATTGTGTCTCTTTTGTCACTAAAGGAAGCAGCAGCTACTAGTGTTCTTTCTAGGCGATGGGAGAAGGTGTGGAAGCATACAACGAATCTTAACTTTGAAGATCTCGACCTTTCTGTTGGTGATAATTGTCGCTGCTTCAAAGCCCTAGAACAAAATCTAAGAGATGAGAAAAGCCGTAATTATGTCAATTGGGTGGATCGTGTGTTGGTACAGCATGAAGGCCACAACATTGAGCGATTCAGGGCTTTCTTCTTTCTAAATAGCAGGTTTACGAATCCCATTGATAAGTGGATTGAGTTTGCAATGCAAAAGAGAGTTCAAGTACTTGAGTTGCAGTTTTTTGTAAAGCAATATTATTGTACCAGAGATAACTATGCATTTCCCGAAAACTTAATAGGTCTCGGTGGAGAAGGTGAATCTTCGAAGCACATTCCAACACTACACTCATGCCGATACAACAATGTTGGTTTCAAATTCCTCAAAGTTCTTCGTTTGCAGCACATTGGTATGACTGATGAAGTTCTTGAGTACTTCTTATCTAATTGTCCAGTTCTTGAGAGATTAACTGTGACAGTTGCAGAAAACTTGGTTTGTGTAAAAGTTGTTGGTCCGTCAATCTCAGTGAAGTATTTGGCAGTAAATAATTGTCCTAACCTCAAAAGCATTGAGATTTGCAACGCAAATATTGCTTCATTTGTCTATAGGGGAGCTTGTATAGAGCTCCTTATTAGTAACGTTCCCTTGCTGATTGAGGTCCATATATCTGAGAGAGCTCTTGATAATGATTATACAACACTTGCCTTCACCAGACTTTCATCTTGTCTTTCTCATTTGGAGATTCTGAAGCTGGATATTTGGGGAGTGGTTAGTACGTACTTTGCAGTATTTGCGATAGTTTTCTTCTCTCTCTCTCTCTTTTTGATTATGTACATATTTACTCGATTTGTATGGTTTTCAGCTCTACAATCCGAATTGTGACTTTCCTGTATTGGAAATTCTGAAGCATTTGGAATTAAATGTTGAGACAAATTACCATTCGGCTCTTTATCATCTGTATTCGTTCATGAAGGCTTGTCCTCACATCGAGAGACTTGCACTGAAGGTACATGTATGCATACTACATATGTGCATAAACTTATGTTATATATATATATATATATATATATATATATATATATATGTACACGCATGCCATACATTGTGCTCAATTTTGAAGAAATATACTAGTATAAATTGAATGCAGAACTTTAAATTTCCTACGGGATTGACAAGGACTGCCTTGATCATGCTCTCGGTTCTTCTTTCCTTTCTGCAGTTGGACTTCCGAACATACGTCGAAACACCAGTAAGCAAAGCTCCCAAATTCTCTCATCATAGCCTCAAGGTAGTAGAAATTATGGGTTATCGTGGCTATCAAAGTGTTGTCGAACATGTCAAGTACTTGATAGAGAATGCTGTTGCACTAGAGAAGATTATTATTGATCCTGTTCAGCGTTGGATTTGGCCCCCCAAAATGGACAGAGGAAGTACAATGGTGGATGAGGAAGTGCAGGCAAGAAAGCATGCCAAGGAACACCTTAAAGAAAGAGTTCCTTCTACTATAGAATTTTTATGCTTATAGCTTATCCTTGAATTTTATAAAGATTGTGTGCGCCTTATATCAAACCAGGCTCACTAATGTGTGCAAACAAGCCTCAATATCATATGGTTTTCATTTTTTTTTTTTTTGCTTATATATAGCTAGTTTTGTACTTTTGTTATCAATTTCCTAAAAAGAAATAATATGTTTATGTTATTCCCTTATTCACAAATTTTCACTCTAAATTTATCAAGCATGCATCAAGTTTGTTTTCCATATTTGTATTTGCTCACCAAATGCAAACTATATAACCTTAGCTGATGATCGTCTTCCATAATTAGAAATCAATACCATAAGATTATTCGATCTATAATTATTTATTTATTTTTAACTGAACAAAGAGTAAGGAAAATGAACATGATTGGCCAGAAGGCCTTTATTAAAATATAGAAAGACAAATGATGTAAAGTAAGCACTACCAAGCTAGCAAGCTAAATGTTCCACATGATATGGAACTCAAGGTTAATAGTTTGTTTGTGCTTCTTGGGTGTTCCCAGTTCGATCAAGAGCAGAAGTTTGAGAGGCAGATTGAGGGGTCACTCTTATGCGATCACCCTTGCGAAGGCCATACAAATGAAATGGCATTTCATCATCCATCAATATCTCTCCGAAGGAGAACTGAAAATGCGTTGGTAGATTTTCAGTATGACGCCTTTGCAACACTTGTCTTAAAGTCACCTCCTTGTCTGATGACCTAATTTCCACCAAGATCGCATCCACGCCCATTCCAGCAATGCTTACTTTGAAACTGAAAGGCACCGGTACCACCATGATAGCATCACCATCATTGATCCCTAGTTTCTGGAAGGTCCTCCCCCCACCCTCGATCAATTCTACACCATCATTATCAGCATCATCGTCATTGAGAGGTTGATGCCTAAAAGTGTAGTCATTTATTGGCAGAGGCCAACCTCTCAAATTTGCTGCAATCTCCAACTTCTCTCTAATCCTTTTGAGGGTATGCAGCCTTGGATGGACTTTTACATCCATCTCATATAGCTCATCACTAGATGTGACCATATTTCGGATCACTCTCTGCATTACCCTAATCTTTATCTTATCTGAGCATTTTGGGAGCTGTACCACATGCACAGTAGTTGCCCTAGCCCCAGACATTTTGTGTGTACGAATTATAGGGAAGAGAGGAGATATCCATCTTTTTTGTTTCCAGGTACATTTATAAGGAACTCAAACGCACAAAACAATCTACATACTTTAATTCTTTAATATGAGCTTGTTATTTTTCCTTGTTTTTACTCATCTCAGCTGAAAGATGCTGGTAATCAACGGGATGAAATTGCATCATGTTAAGAGGAATTAAGCGATGTAAAAGAAAATATGCATGCAATCGTAAAGAATTGAATTATAATCCTCTTGAATAATCCTATCATTCAAGTTTCCGTTACGATTTCGTAACAATTTTCAAGATATATACATTTCGATTCCTTAATATGTAAACAAAGTACAAATCTTGGGTTAAATTTGCTATAATTTCTCATTAAACCTTAACACAAAACACTTTCTACTAGCCGATCTATTGTTCATGCATCAAAAACACATCTCTATGAGATCCTCTTCAGATTAATCAGAGAAAATCTTAATCCCTATCCAAATCGCTTGAGTTATTTCATCCGCAACATCTCGATCAGCCAAGACATAGTTTGTTTTTTCTTACATAGGACTTAATTCTACAAAATCTGCACAAGTAACTGTTTGATTTTCTTATCGCTGTATAGAATTTGTATGCTCATAGTATCTTCACTTCTGCAGTGCTTGGAATCCATCAAATAAGATGGACATGCTTATGTGTTGTTGAGTGCAAACAAGGCTCAGTGTGTTACTCCTATTTGCTTACGTTTTATGCAAATCAAAACCCAAGAAATTGGTAGTGACAAAAAAGTGAGAAAAACAAACGAATATTACTGCAAGCGGATTACAATCGAAAGTAAATTACACCAAACTACTTGGAGAGAAAATGAGAGAAAATCAGGAACTAACTCGACTCAATATACAAGTGGGGTTTCCCTCTTTACAGGGAAAAACGGCATAATTCTCCGTCCCTCAACATTTCGAGAAAATTGCAAAAGCTACCAGTTGTCTACACTCGGTAGAGTTTAAGTATACAGGGAAAAACTGAAAGAACTATACAGTGTGTGCTATACAGAAATGTATGAGTCCTTTGAGTATATCTTGGAAACACTATTATAGCTGATCTTGTTTTCCATTTGATTCATATATAGTTGAAGCAGGAGGTCTCGATGTAGAAGGTTGTGGTGGAGGAGCTGTAATGGCATGAGTGAGTCTTGATGATGAACTTTCGATTAGCCCAGCAACTCCAGCAGCAGCAGATTGAGCACTTGAAGGAAGGAAAAGATCATGTTTCTGATCTTTGTAAGCACTCCAAACCTGAAGAATGAGCATTTTCCAGTGAAGGAAGGATATTGATTCAGTTTCAAACACCAGAAAAACAGTGTACCCCGTATACAAGAAACGGGTAGCCAATGATTCACAACCCAAAATCTTTAGAATTTTTAACATTTCAAGGAACCAATACTATAGCTAAGATGAATAACATTTCAGACTAGTTCGTCAATTGTTGTTACCAAATTCATAATTATCAGATGGGCAGGTTTAATAATCAATCCAATTTTAGTAACAAAACCACACATAACCCATCCAATTCAGGTCAATAGGCAAGGTGATTGTGTTTTAAAGTGCATTGATGAAAGATATATACATATAGACTTACATCTGAGGAATTCAACAAGTCCCGTACTTTAGTACAGTGGGCTCCCTCCGTCGCGAATGCATGCAAAACCTGGATCGAAAGATAAATCACAATTCAAATACACTCAGTGAAAAAGAAAGTCAGACAACTCAAGTAAGAATATAAACATGCTAATTCAACCCTGAAAACAAAAGGGTTCTTATCTGTGATTTCATTATGAACATAACCAGTCAAAACATTTATAACATATGTCTTCTCTTGCTTGGTATCATATCAAGACACTCTACTTGTCTAGGACAAGGTGTCCTCCAATTTTGAGCAAATTATCAATGAAAGGAACTCAAATGCCAATTCTTTGCAATACCCAAGTGGTGAAGACTGTGAAGTACATTGAAATATAGTATCTCTTAATGACAACAAAATATTTGTACGAAGGCAATGACAAACAAGACAATTAACAGCATCTTTTATGCAAACGTTCTAACCTCAATTGCTAGCACTCTGCCAATAGATGCTTCAGACTCATTCCACTTCATCTGAGAGCAAAGTCCATTCCTTCCCCCAGCTCTCCAATCAAGAAGGCCAAGAAGTACTTCAACAAGGCCAACCCTACATTATTACAGCTCATATTAATACAAAAATTGACAGACATGCAATTGCCTTGAAACCAGTTACTCAACTCTTCCAAATTTGAGCCTAGCCTACAGAACACATCATTGTCATTTGGGTGTTATGCTTGTGCATGGTTAGCCTAAGTTGGCATTGGAAACTGGAAAGTCATCAGGTTTGTAAGATGCAGAAAATGCAACTCATTAATACAAGAAATGACACGCGTATGTGTGCCTTACACCCCAATTAAATCAACTCTTCTATACTTGAGCTTAGCCTACAAAATATATCATTGTCATCAAGTGTGTATGCTTGTGCATGGTTAGCTTAAGTTGGCATTAGAAAGTTATCAGGTTTGTAGGGTGCAGAACATGCAACCATATCATGGAAAGATAAAATATACAATGCATCTATAATATAATCAATAAGTACTATTTCCACTTAGGTTGGCATTGAAAATCATCAGGTTTGTAGGGTGCAGAACATGCAACCATATCATGGAAAGATAAAGTATCCAATGCATCCAAAATATGATCATTAAGAACTATTTCCACTTACTTAAGTCCTTGTGCAACTAGTGCATCCCTAGCTCGGTTTCCAGCAACAACAACACGCTTTAGTGTCTCCAGAGCTAGTATGCTTCCACCTTGCCATCCTATAGCTTTCATTAGAAGAGGAACGACCTGCGTAACATAAAATTGAAAAATGACTCAAAAGCACTATAAAGGACACCAATGACGCACCAACTCTGGTAAGAACTTTGAATCCATTAAGAAAAAGCCAAAGATAACTATCCAATTGATACAATTCTGAATTGTTTATACAAAACTTCATTTTTTAAATAACCTTTTAAATCAGTGCATGCAATTATTAGATACCCAAGTGAATATGTACATGGGAACAAAATAAGTTACGCACCTGAGGTGTTCCTACACTAGTTGCTGCCATAGCTTCAGCGCATATGGTGCTAGCTGCCAGTTGATGTAGAACACGCAGACAACTGAGGCGCACACGTTCTTGGGGAGTTTGGGTAGGCTGTGTGGATCCATCATCAGACTCTTCTGCTCTATCTACATAGTTTCCATTGTTCACCTCCCCCGTTGCCATTGTTTCTCGTCTTCCTTCATAAGCCACAGCAGCCACAAGTTTGGGCACATAACCAAGATATCCAACATGATCTGCAAGGGCAGGATGTACTCGCAGTAATGAAACCAAAGCAGCAGACAGAAGCAAAGGAAGTTCAGGGTCGACTGCTTGTGATTCATAATGTGTGGCGGCAATGGATGTCAAATACTGGTCTAGCAGTCCTTCCAAGAACCTCTTCGGATTTCTGAGAGGGAACTTAGGATCTTTTAAGAATAACCTAATGTAGATTCCACCAACCTGCATGCGATTAGAAGTGTGAGTTTTCCAAACAATAAGACATGATTAATTGTACATATGCATAATCATCTGCTACCTGGGGCTCATCTCTCATTTCTTGCTGCCCAGATGCCTGCTCAGGTACGTCCCAGTCAACAACACGGCCTTTCATTTGTTCTTGGTATAGATCTGCTGCCATCGTTGCAATTTGGGCGGATAGAGAAGTGGCCATCGCTGGTGTCCATACAAGTTCTGGAGTCTCAGTAGTCTGTTCAAGGGCAACTACAACAGCTTCACCAGGTCCATCCCTAATAACTGATACCAAGCCATCAGGAAGAAACCTTGCTAGCGTTATAGCAACTCTCGGCCCATGCATTGGCTGCCCAACAAGCTTTCCCAACAAAGAGGCTGCAGCTGCTCTTTGCTGCAAGGAAATTTCTTCTGCAAATAATGATTTATATCATCAAAATTTTAATATTTCCAATTCAACCTTAAAGCAACAAGAAAGAAAAGCAAATACCTTGCAAAGGCAAAAGAAGCTCAAGAATGTAGACCACTCCCCCATGCTTGGCAGCTGCCCAAGCCAACTCTGGTGTGCTTGCCAGAGCGTATAGAACATGAAGAACCCCCTCACGACAACTTGGGGCAGAGTGAAGCATTTGCAATAAAAGGAGAAGACTAGATCCATCTGCAACCATAGCTTCCAAGCAGGGAGCATATGTAGTCAAGAGTGATAACACACTCAGGCAAAGTTGAGGTATGTTGCTTTCTGATGCAACAGGCACAGAGAAGCATTCAAAAAGAGGCAATAGCTTGTCTTTAGTAGAAAAAATTGATGCCAAATTCGGACTGCTTGTCAGTATGTTCTACCAAAAAAAAATCACCAAAAAATAAGGTCAGATACATGGGTTGAATAGTCTGTTTGTGAATCAGCATAGACAAGTGAGTAAGATACCTTCAGTGAATTCAATGCAAACTTGAGGTTCTTGACCACTTTAAACTCTTCTGTCTCTGCCACTTTGCTGTTGGATACGGCCAAATCTTCAACTGGGGGACTATGTTCATCCACTGATCCAATAGCTATATCACTAGGATGCTCAGATGTTTCAAGGGATGAGCCATCCTGCTTTTGCTCATTCTGAACTTCCGAGTCTAGAGCACATTGATTGTGTACTAGATATGATATAAAATCAATTAAGGCAACACAGAAAGCCTCTTGTTCACTGATTTCAAAATCCGGCTGATCGTTATACACCCTCAAGTAAACATTGCCAACATAGAGTTCTTTTGACAATGCCTTGTACACAAAGGTATGCGAATCTTTCAGGTCATATGAGCCGTCTGGACCCTGACTTGCACGTTGCTCATCCACAAACTTCAGTAGTTCTGCTCGGGTAGAAGAGTTCCAGATAATCTACAGACAGAAAGATTTTTAAAATCAACCTTAAGCATATAACACTAAAACAAAACCAGAAGAGCTACATAGCACCATAGCATACCGTGACCATATTACTGTTTATTTAAAATAAAGGCAGAACATCAACAACAAAAAAGTAGTACCTCTGGGGACTCCAAGTTATTGTTTAATTTCGACAGTAGGTCCTTAGGAGCTTGATCTTTTAACATACTTGCAAGTTTTGGAGTCAACAAAGCTCTAAGGGCATCAGCTGCATTCTGATTATATGGTGTTGAACTCTCATTACTACACAAACCACTAAGCCTTGACAGCGCCTGCGATGCACGTACAGCATGCATATTTTTTGCAATCTGTACACTAGCACCAACACCATGTGATTCTGTTGTATCAGATTCATCTGCAGTAGAGTCATACTGAAGCAGCACTGGCAAAAGGTACCTAGCACAATCCATTAACAGAAGTTAACAATCATTGATAAATCAACAGACTATCGCAATCAAGTTCAAGAATCACTAACAAACAAGCACCATTTACATTGGCACCAAGAAATCAAGCCTATGTACTCTGCTGTATGAACATTAGAAGTCCTTAATCATGTTGAGGGCTTTGAATTGTTGGAAGGTCCACGATCAAAACAAGTGTGAGGCTAAACTTTGTTCTAATGAACATGGACAAATGATCCTCAGCTAAAGCCTGATGTTGGGAGTGGGGTTGTTGTAAAGAAATATTACAACTAGTTTCAATCCACCACTAGCATAAACCTATATTCCATTTGTTGAGGCAACAGTTAACTGGTTGAAAATTATATTTCGAACAATTCTCTAGCCATGAGATAGTCATCTCTATGGCCACTTTAACCAGGCATATCATTGCCTTAATCGTTGGATCTTTATCTAGGATATGGATAAAGTCTTCTTTCCAGTTATATATTTACGTCTTTTTTTTTCGAAATCTTTAGATATATAATGGAACAGAATTATTAGTGTAGAGGCCAGACTACAAATAGATTAATCTAAACAATGAACAATCTTGGAAAAATAAAAAAATGAAACGCTAATTAAGTTGATGAGCTGGCTTACCATAAGACACCAGCTTTAAGCAAGGCATCTTGTAGTTCAGTAGACACAGAAACATGGGCAATAGTTTGGAGAGCAGCATCTACAGCAGCAGGTACAAGCTCAAGCTCAGTGCAGTGCACAATATCATCAACTAATCCAGAGTATTCAAGTATCTCAGCCCAGGCACTCTCAAATTGACTCAAAACACAGAAGGTGCGCATAACATTAGTAACAATTATGGCGGACGGTTCATTTGCAGAAGTAGTTGGCTGAACTACACACATGCAACGGGAAAGGAGATTTGCAAGAAGTTGTATGCCACCATCCCTCACAAGCTCTTCACCATTCAATGAAGAAGATGCACACCTAAACATTTTTAGAAAAGAATTTATATCACCACTATTTATCAAATAATTCAATTCCAATAAGGGAAATCGGGAACAAGGGGTACTTACGTCAGCCAAATAAGCTCTGATGCTGCAACAAGGAGAGGTGCTCTCTCCAAGGAGAGAAAATTGTTATCATCCTTGTCCACAGTAACTGCATTGAGCAACATTGGATAACCAGCATATTTAAATGGTTCCAATATATCTCCATATCTTCTGTACAAGATGCATTGCCCTTTCAATAAAAGCAACAACCGCCAAGCTTGAGGGCCTTGCAAGCCTTGCATAGTGGCCTACAAACATTGTCAGCATTCTTAGCAAACTCAAAACAGATAGATGAAAACATTTTAGACTTCTGTATAACTATAGTTTTAAGTACGCTAATATAGACGAATACCAAAAAAATAGTTCTGTAGGCAGATGTTTACCTGCAAGCGCTCGTAAGCTTTCTGCACAGCAAGAAACTTATCCCTTCCTTCAGGATTTTTGTCTGGATGGTATCTCATGGCAAGTTTCCTATATTGTCGCTTTAGCTTTTCTTCATCTATATTCTCAATCTGCTTGCTTATGCTAGAAGTATCCTCACCCATCTCAATAGAGTTCTTGATATTGGCATCGTCATTTGACACATCTTCCAAGGAAATCTCTAATATTTTACAAGCTTCTTCCTCAGATAGGTCCATCGGTCTTCTTGTAAGCTCCTCACGCCACATTACCAGTAAGGATTGTAGAAACTCAACATGTTCAACAATTGGCCAATTTGGAAATCTAATCTCATCACATAAGTTCCGGAGGTAATAACGGTGACACCACATTTCATCTCTTAACTCTGGGTATGTCACTGGCGGCATAGGAGCATACTCATACAGACAATGGCAGTGCTGTGACAATTTCTGGGGAAAGTCACCAAGATGCTGCAAAACCTGGTGGAAAGAAAAGAGTTTGAGTTTATTAATATCCTCTTCAGGTATATTAAGCAAACAAAACACATGAGATTTGCCGCTTGGAATGTTTCAATTACCTGACGTATCAGATTTTCTGCTCGCATTTTGTGAGTCCATATAATCTCTGGGGTATCGGAATCAGATACCATTGCAGCTGCAAATGCACCTGGACCACTACGCTCTAATACATACAGCAAAGATTCAGGGAGAAGCCCACCCAATACACTGCGTTTTGCCAGAGGTAAGGAAGAGGAAACTGCAGCATCTTCACCACCATGAAATGCTTGGTGAACATGAGTCACTGAAAAAAGTTGGGCAATTGAAAGGAGATTTGATCCCGGATATGCCAGGGAAAAATAAAATGCGCCTGTACTGTATAGACGAATCATGGCCATGGGATTTCTGGTAACAACAGCCTTCAGTAATGCAGCAGCACTCTCTACAATACTTGGTTCACCAGAAAGCATGGCCTATATTAAGTTGGATGATAAAGAGTGATATCAAATAATCTATCTAGCATTCTTCTTCAAAACACCAACATAAGCAAATCGAAAACGAACAAGCTAGAATCACCTGAGCAATATGCGGAAGACAACGCGGACTTGACAATATCCTTTTTACTCTAGGAGTTGGGGTAACTATTTCTCCAGCATCGTCTAAATCAGAATGTGCAGATACCATGCTGTGCAATATGGACAATGCCGCCTCCCCGACCTGGATACAAGAGCGAAGTCAAGAAAAAGAATGAAAAGAGAAAAGACGAGAATAAAAGAGTTCTTCCAAAGCAAAAAGGAATCAAGTCACCCGAAATTAGAAAGCATATGCCGATAACACTGTATGTTCTTTCAATCAAACTGATCTAAAATTCAAATATAAATGGGCTGATAGAATCAATGAAAATCTTTCAACTCAACTACGAGTCAAGAAACTGGACATTTACATATTCATATAATAGCCATATTTCCAAAATTTTCACAATGTCTAATTATTCAACACCATCTGCAGAGAAAAACCACAGCAAATGAAAAATGAAATTCATAGTAGATGAGATTTAAGTTCCATGTATGTTATAACTGACCTGAGCTGGCGTTAGAACAGGAACTCGAACAGCTAGCGCCCAACGAAGTTCACGAATATCACGTAGTCTCTTCCAGTCTAGCATCCCAGAAGCCCAGCACTTTGTTGTCCAATCAATTGCCTTCTTGGACCAAAATCTTCTTATGGCGTCCTTTTCAACAGGACCGACCTGTGCTCCTTCCTTGTCAAAAAACATCCATTCCTTGAGTGGTTCCATGAAGGCAGTAGCAGCAATCAAATTGGATTGCAAAGGAATAGCTGTCCTTTCAGAAGCTTCATGAACAGCTGTCAGCATGTCAACACCTAGCACACATCCTCCAACCAAGACACAAGCCTCCACGTTTGATAACACCTTCATTAACGCCTTCACAAACGGTAAAATGTACATAAGTTAAGATTGAAAGGCCATTGTCAGCTTAAGATAAAACTAAGTATCGCTTCATTTAATGAAACACTCAACTATTACATTACAATAAGGCTCTATCAGTCAGCTTAAAGGTGAACATATAAAACAATACTATATGGTGGCAGAATTTCTTGTGTTGATGTGTACTAAAAGGAACTTCATATTTTTTTCAAAAGTGAAAAAAAACAAAAAAAACAAATTGTGAATGTAGAGGCTTTCCAGTAAATTCTAAAGCAGTTAGTCACATGGGTGCACTAAGAATAGTAAAATGCTGAGCATATAAAAATAAAATACATGTTTAAGCCAAAAATAAGGTAGAACCCATGTATTGTTTCATGTTATTCTTGGGTACACAATGCAAAGACGCAAATGATGATTAGAAGGACCGCAAAAGTCTAACAAATAGATGTGCTCCATATGACCGGCTCCCATAAAAGAAGAATAAAGTACCATCAACGAGCCTTATGTCAAGATAATAAAACATTGTGTACCTTCAAGAGTAATAGAAGGCGGTGCCTCAAAGCCCTATCATCTGTCCTGTCCAACAGAACTGTAATGTGAGCAGTACCTTCAAAGGGACCTACTGTTTTGTAATGCTGTTCATATACAATTGTCATTGCTCTTGCACAAAGCTCCCTGACTGAAAATCCACCTCCACCACCAAAACCATCTAGTCTTCCCATGTCACACCAATCATCAGATGCACCCATTTCATCTGGAACAGCACCGTCCACTGTAAGCCCAATGTCTGCATCGCATAGGAAACGATGATAGAGTGCCCTAAAGAAGGCAACAGGATCACGCAGTGGAAATTCTTGTGCCCTGCCACCACTGCCACTCTCAAGCAGCAAGCGCAGATAATACTGACCCACACAAACTTCTTTAGACAAACTAGGATATCTGACAGAGAACTCAGAGTAGTTCCAAGATATCTGTGGCACACTATCTTGGCCAGTCATATCTACTGTCGAACCTCTAGGTACAATATCTTCTGTGCGCTCCTTCTCAACATCTAACTTATGAACCTCAGCCTGCAAGGCCTCCCTTAACTCTTGCCTGGTACGCTCATTCCAGATCAAATCTGCACGATTATGATCAAGGCTAAATGCTCGCCAGAATTCAGGCCAATTACACAGAAGCCTGCCAGATCCCACAGGAGTGTTTTCCACTACAACCTGAGCAGGGGCTGGGAGACCCAAATTCTGTGAACCGGCAACATTGGAGTCAGAATCTGTTGAGATTGCAGTATTTGCTGCAAATGAAGCATGACCACCTGTTGACTGAGCATCAGCTGAAGCCACAGAAGATGTATAATTGCTTTGTGGAGCCCCAGTAGAAGATACTTCACTGGTCAAGTTTTCACCAGTCTTAGCACCAGAAGATTGAATGGTCGAAGCCTGTCCAGAATTTGGATCCATTGCAGATCTTTGATAGTTGTCAGACACTTTTGAGACATCACTACTTGTCTGTGTCATGAGGTCATTCACATCATAATTGTTTGCAGAAGGCAAGGAATGTTCCTGGGACGTTGCTCCTCTTCCAGTACGACCTCTCCTCTGTTGAAATAAGCGTCTCTGTCTTCTACTGGTCAAGGAAACTTCTTGATTAGAATCTTCTGATAGAACTCCATCAGATTTTGTGTGCAAATAAGCAACAAGTCCAGGTGGCAGAACTCTAGACAATAAATCTAGAGCGGGTTGATAAGAATCTGCCCAAAGAGCAACAAGCTGTCGACTAACTTCACGTCGCTCCCCAGCTGGAAGGAAGAATGCATGCAATAAATGTCTCAACAAAGCACCATCACGCAATGCAGCATCACGCATGGACTCTGCTGCAATTGCATCTTCTTCAGCAATTGTACGCATAATCACAGCCACTGTTTCCCGAACACTCTCAGCAGGATGTCCAAACAACGCAAACAGACGACGCTTCAAACCAGCTACTTGGCGTAATAGTTCAACAAACACTGGGTACTGTGTTGTCTCACCATGTGGATCACATATCATTGCCTCAAGAACCTCAACAACGGCCATTGATAACAGTGGTGATACAGACATAGGTTTCAGTCTATTGGCAAGTATAATGACATAACCTTGTTGAGCAAACAACACTGACTTTGTGTGCATGATTGTGGCATGCTGCTCACCTTTAGAATCTGTCAATATATTTGTATCCCCAGGGCCACCACCAATAAGAACTGCAATAAGGCCTGCAGCTTCAGCGGCGACACCCTCTGAACCATTTCGGAGTAAGCCCATTATTCTTCCAACAGCAGCAGGAAAAGACATGACATGTGAAGCAGCAGTTCTTGAAGCTAATAATCTACGTAAACAAGCAATAAAGCCCATGACTGTTGCAGCTGCTTTAGGGGAAGGGGGTGGCAAAGGAGGGGACTCTGGAGGAAGATTTGGCGTAGCTGGAAGCATTGTTATTAAAGCCATCAATGTCACCTCAGGCACTTCTATGTTAGGAGGGACACCATTATACGGTATACATGCATTGAACTCTCTTATTCTTCGCCAGAGCTTAGCTCTTGATCCCGGAATGGAACCACCTTCAGCAACTGCATCTTTCGCAGCTGCTGCTAAGTGCTTCAAATGCATGGATGCACTCTCCATATCTGCAATAGGCCGTTGAATTCCAAAATTAACTCTCCCACAAGGTGGATCAATGCGATGGCCAGGCATCGTCAGTCTTGGTAACACAGTCACAGCACATTGCCTCTGCACAAGTTATAGCCAGATGTCAGCCAAACAGCATAGGGTGGAAAGTTATGGCAAAAAGTGCTGGGTAAACCCTTTCAATACCAACAAGAGAACAGATCTACCTACTTCTGTTTGCAACAAATCACGAACTGCCGCAAGTAAGCTATCACGAGAGGTGCTTGCATATACCTACAAGATACATCACAAACATCAGAAGCATGATCCTGAAAGAAGCCAAAAATTAAAGTTAAGTGTAACGAGTGCTCACATGGATGGGGCATCCATCATTGAACTCAATTGCAAACATCTGCGGCTCCTCAGTAAATCGAACAAGGGCATTTACTGCAGATAAGGGTCGAACGATAACAGCCTGCAAACATCTAGTGACTATTCTCAACAGTTGATAAAATTCCACAAAACATCACTCAAATTTATGCACAAGTAAAACCAACAAGGGACTTTAAGAAAGATTTAAACTTTACTCTTTTCCTTTGATGAAGTCATTACACATGTAAACATGCATACAGAACTAAATTTATAAAATATAAACAAGATTCAAAGAAAATCTATCAGCATTTGGTAAAGGAAAAAAAGGCCATAGTCTTTAGGGTTGTGGGGTGTTAGCTGTAGTTTGGGTGGTTTGGATGGAAAGAAATAAGAGATTATTTGAAATATATGGGGGTGGAGAGGGAAGAACTGTGGGAGAGAGTCGAGTTCTGAGCATCCTAAAGGCTACTACTCCTAAGGAACTTAAGGATTATAGTTTTCTTCCATTATTCTTAACTAGATTTAGCATTAAAAGACGAGCTACTAAGCCTTT
This sequence comes from Fragaria vesca subsp. vesca, assembly GCF_000184155.1. NCBI lineage: Eukaryota > Viridiplantae > Streptophyta > Magnoliopsida > Rosales > Rosaceae > Fragaria > Fragaria vesca. The sequence goes on from NC_020491.1 coordinate 3,628,871, forward strand.
AGTCCTAGCTGCCCTCTTTTGTTATTTAAAGAGGACTACTTGTCTGCCTCCTTGAACTTTGCCATTTTGTTTTAATAAAAAGCTGTTTCTTAAAAAATTAAAAATTAAAAATTAAAAAAAACCAAGCAACAACAACAATCACAAAACATGATCCAATTCCAAGATTCCTGATCAATGTGTAATCTATGGTGCATGCTTAAGACAAGCCAATGATATATGTTTTAGTAAGTTCATCAGCTTACTTCATAGTTCTCTGGCCGTCTTTCAACCAGTGAAACTTTTGTAAGAATCAGTTGACGAGATACAGCATCACCATGCTCCCCAAGTCCACCTTTTGGGCCAACACTCAAATTCAATCCTGGAACATTTAGAGTCCCACGAGCAGCAGAGCGCAATCTTGTCACAGACCAACCACCACATGGAGTTTCAGCTGCTCCAACTGCTTCTTTTGCTGCATTATCCATATGAATTAAATGAATGTATAGCAAAATAGACCACTTTACAATAACAAAAAGAAGTGTTTAGATTGCTACCCCTTCGCTTTATATACTCTGCTACAGTGAGAGACTGAGAAGTTTCCACAGTTAGTGACAACCCGACCATAGATTTTGCTGTTTTAGTCTGCATAAATGAATGTATGATAACATAAGTGCTGATTGAATAGGCATAGTGCAATGCGTTTTGGCCTGATGGCACTTCCATACATAAAAATCACTCCAAAGAAAATGAGCATTTACATAAACGTGTCACAAAGTCATAAATTCAACATTCCAAAGTCAGTCATACCAAATTAGCAATGATGGCAGAATTTGTCGTTCCAGAAGCAGCTTGAAAAGCTTTTGATTTTCTTCCATATGAAGGACAAAGAATAAAACCTCCTTCAATGCCTTTCTTCCCATAAGCGTCAGAAAGAGAAATAATGGCATGGGAATCAAAATCTCTAAAATCCAAGCACCAGCGAAGGTCTCCGCATTTTAAATCAACAAGTTCAACCCCAACATAAGTAATTTTTAGTTTCTGCACAGAAATCAATTGTTAAAGATACTCATTTTCATAGTTGCAAAGAGTGAAATAAACATAAACCAGTCAAATAAACAGTACTAGCACTGATTTTGCAGGTTTATAAATTCAATAATGTATAAGCTCCAAAAAAGACTATTGGCACCTTAGTTTTATTATATTTTTCACCAGGCTTTAAATTGTTCAAAGTAGGTACATGTTCCCATTAAGTAAACCATTGCAAAGGTTACATATGCTTGATAATACATAATCAAAAAAGAAAACAAACCAGATTTCATGATCAATAAACAAATTGTACCCAATCAACAGTAATCTGGAAGAAAAAAGAAAGCTACAATATCTCCATGATATCAAGAGCAATACTTCTGTCAAATATTTAGCATGTAAACACTTCTAAGATGAAATGCAAGTGCCCACACTTACCTCAAAGATATTCTAATAAACTTTTCCGGCATCTCATAATTGTTTCCTAATGCTAGTTTGTATTCCTATGTATGGTTTCCATGGGTACATATGCATATATGATCAATGTTTTATACTTTAAAACACATGTATGTCCCTTTCAATTCCACCTATTCTTTTATCTAGCAATAACTACCACTACCAGCAACCCCATTCGCTATCATATCAACGTAATTCCTATACTAAAACTGTTAAGTAAAGAAACACACAACTCCATTTGCTCTATAGCTCCAATCCCTAACTTCACAATCTTACGTGTTTTGTATCCATTGAGCAAAGACTAGCTGTAATTATTACTCGAAACTATCCAATTATTAATTACTGCATCTTCTACTACTACCAAGTTTACCAGTGCCAGCAGTGAAGTAACTAGCAAGAGGAGTCCAACTTACATAAGCAACCCACTCGGCATTCCGGCGCCGGAGATGAAGCACTGGAAATTCCGCAACTACCCCCAGCCGACTGCCCCTTATCCTGTGCAGCTCCGTCAGTATGCTCGCCCTATACCTCGACGAGAACTTCACCGACTTAAACTTCCCTCTGCCGTCAGTCCTCACACTCAAATTGAACTCACTGGAGCTCTCGTCGCGGCCGATGATCGGCGCGGCGGTGTCGAAATCCGACGACACGTCGTACGAGTTCGTGACGGCGAGCGTGGACGGGTCCAAGGTGACGATCGCGGCGCTCGAGAGGCAGAGAATCCGCTTGTAGCGGCCGCGCCACGAGTGTTTCACGACTAAGTAGCGCGCGAGGTACTCCGGCTCTTCCGCAGGGGCAGAACGGGAAGAAGGAGAAGAGGAAGAAGGACCGGAGGCGTTAGGTTGTTGGTCCATGCGTGACTGCGGCGGCGGCGGAGGAGCGCGGTGGTGGTGATGATCGGAGACGCGGTGGCGGGAGACGGACTCTACGTGCGGGAGGTAGCGGAGCGTGTGAGAGGGAGGCGCATTGTTGCGGCGGAGGAAGAAGAGCCAAGGAGAGGCCGGAGCCTGAGAACGAGACTGATTCGCCCCCAGCTCTGACGGATATTTACGGGATGTGCCACTGTTCGTGATCGGAATCGGAGAGCCCTAGCTGAGAGGCGGTTGGATCATCTGGATTTGGATCGAAGAAGAAGAAGAATTTGGGAGAGAAAGAAAGACAGCTGGGAGAAGAAAGCTGAGTCGTGCTTCGCTGTTTTGGGAGGTTTTAGTTTTTACCCTACTGTCAAAGACCACATCCGGTTCACCGGTAAAGCTATTAACATTTTACAGTCACCCAAGAAGACGGTAACTTCTCGCCGATGACGTGGCAGGTGATTCAACCCTGGTAAAATTTTTGGAATTATCAGGTCCCCGGTGTTTTTATTTTTTCCGTTTTCGGATACCGGTATTTTATTTTTGATGATTTTGGCATAGAGAGTTTATTAACGGTTTGGTACATAGATAAAATGTCGATACTTTGACGTGAATGCCAAAATAATTCTGATTCTGTATCATAACCATTTATTATAAATAAAATTGAGCTGGTTTACTTAATGTATCGATACATTAATGTACTGTGAAACTTTCGTTGTGTCACTTAACTGTAATATATTCGACTTTAGTGCAACCAGAACAAATCACTACCCGACTGGTTTCGCATTCTAACGGGGATGTAGCTTATTAAGCAGTGTTTATGTCTTGTAGCCCCTTATCTACAATAGGAAATGTCATTGCGTTCATTTAGAGCTAGCTAAGCAGCACATGTATAATCCGAACCCTAGTACAAATAACATGAAATTTATTATTGAAGAATTCAAGGATCTATACTTAACACTGCGATCACTTCTGTTTTCAGTACGTAGTGATCAACCAGTTTTCAACTTCTACTTAATAGTTTCAACATGATTTGGATCACCGGATTGTGTAAGAGATAACAGTTGTGTGAAGTTGTGAGTGGCAGATTCAGGCAAGCAAATGCAAACGAGCATTGTCCCACTAGAATGATCAGCCTCAGCTTCCGGCAGAAAGACACAGACTTGTGGTGTAGGAGTGAGATCTATTGGACCAGCATATATAGGCCTCCCCCATCCAAAATCAGCAGAATCATACATTGCAAATCTAGTCCATTGAGTTATGGTCAATTTGCCTCCGAATTCCAGCTTTTTTGGTCTGTCTACTTCAACATAGTCCACCGTTGATCTCAAGTACTCTTCGGAGATACCTAGCCGGGCTTCGCGAACCAAGTGAGTGATCTCGGAGAGCCTCCCATGAACTAGCTTTGTCACAGTGCTTGTGACACAAGCTAGACACACTGCATTGCCATAAAACCCTTCTTTTAGAGGCGGATTTTTGAGCTTACTGCGGGCATTGGCAGAGAAGGTTAGCCTAAGCTCATAGTTCAGTGGTTTAACATCAAGTGCTTTCACCCATGACCTCCACACATGAGCAGCCATGGCATCGAAAGCGCTGCATGCAACGTTAGACATGTTATCTTTGGGTTGAGCCAGAGTTTTCAGCAAGGTTTGAAACTCGCGGCTCACCCGGTAGCACTTTTGAACAGGTTTGGTTTGCCATAGACTCATTGTGAGGCTTGAGCCATCTTCGATTCTCATGAACTCAATGTGTGGGAATTGCACTAGTGGTGGGTTGCGAGGTTTGAAAAACTCTCTGTCCCAACATGGCTCGGGGTTATTGATCAATGTGCCTGCTCTTGCTGTTGCAGCCCATGAGCTGAGGAATTGCATAGCACCAAGACCATCACATATGCAATGGCAGATTCTCAAGCCAATGCTAAACCCACCGCAGCTGAAATTAGTGACTTGAGCTATCACCAATGGCATGTCAAGGACTTTGTATGGTTCTTCATTTGGGAACCGAAAGATCAGTGGTGTCCATGCTGGGTTTGGGACTTTGAGGTCTCCTAGATCAGCAAGGGCCAGTTCAGAGTGTGCCTCCACCAACAGTGCTCCCTGTTCTTCCCCGAAAAACACTTCTAGTTTTCCATTTCTGGCCTCCCTTAGCCTACCCGATAAAGGGTAGTAAGGAACTAACACACTTGCAAGAGCATCATGTAGTGTTTTCATAACAGGTCTTTGGCAATGTGATGAGTAGAAATACACAGTTGGAGTGAAAACACGAGCTCCGACCATGTCATCAAGGTTCGAAAGGTAAAGAGTTTGGCCAAGAGCTGCCGGAATAGGCCCCGAGGGCTTCACCGGGGTCATTTGATCGATAGTGATGGGGATGTGCAGGTGGGGAAAATGGAGCTCTTGAACCCACGGGGGAGCCATGAGAGGTATTGCTGGAGGTACAAGCCATGAAGGCAGAGTAGTTGCATTTGTAGAAGGTAACTTTTGTCTTCGACATGCAAAGATTGGGCTAAATAGATGAGGATTTTAAAGTTGCAGGTATGGTACAGTTGGTAGTGATACCATTCATGATCCAAAAAGAATATTTAGTCTGGATTGAATTAGTCGGCATGAGAATCTCTTCTCTTCTTGGACAATTACAGCATGCAAAAGAAAAACGCGAATGGAGAACGCATGAAGTGATATTCGTCAAAAGTCTATCAACCAAAACCCAAGTTGCTTCAGCGATGTATTGTAATCCTGCTTATAACTTTTAGTTCTACATGAATGGAATTGTCTGTTTGGTGATGTACCCATAAAATGGCTCAAAGGGTTTAAACCCCGACTTTATCATACATATTTCTTAGTGAATTGGAAGTTTAAAAGTTACATAATTACATATTCATGGCACCCAAAGCCTCTGTCACATACTTACGAGCTAACGCATGGATATATACTATTACATGACTGTGTGACATACCTGCATAAAATTTAGAAGTCCACCAAAATATTTGCCCGACGAGAATCTTAAATAAACTTGCTGGCTTGAATTTTTCTTGTCCATTCCCGTTAAGCGCTCTATTCCGAACTGCCTACCATTTCTGGTTCATTTAAGACCCAATGTGCTTCCACTTCCAGCAGCGAGACACTTTTCTAACATTGAAAGGCACCTCTATTCTTGTGGAAGGAGCGCTATCTCAATTTCTTGGAGCGATTTTCCTTTAGTTTCCACCACATTTCGTTTCACAAAAACCACGGCCATCATGCAAACGGTACCAAACATAGAATAGAGAAGCTGTGGGCCAAGTTTTTCAAGTAGTTGCAAGAAGAGCAAACCCACGAAGAAATTTATCACCTGAAAACACCAATCACGATATCTTTAGATCATATACCAAATCAAAAAACTGATTGTCTGCTGAAGCAGCATATTGACATGGTGCTACGATGGTCCAGTCACCGCAACAATAAGCCTTCCAAAGTAACAGCCATGTAAAAAGAAGATGAAGACTATTCAGAAAGGAGAAAGATAGTTACCCAATGCACTGACATACAGACAGCCATTGCTTTTGCCCTGATGCGGCCAGGAAATATTTCTGGTAAAAGGAGACCTGGAACTGGACCTGCTCCTAGGGCAAATGTTAAAACAAACCTGCACATATAGTTATACATAACTTTAGATTGCTTCTCCAGAAAGTACTAATTGAGTTTTAAATTCCCAACTTATCTCGTAAATTAGTCATGTACATGTCATCTAGCATTTAGCATAAGATTAAAATTCAAGATATTAATACTCACATCAGCATTCCACCAACAGATAGGTACAGTGACCCAGGTCCTGATGAATAAGAACTCGCTGCAACGACTTGAACAGCCATTGCCATTGCCTGAGAGGATAAAATGTATTACAAAAAGACCAGCAAGAACATAAGCCATATATATTTTTGTTCGAAAGCAACACAGAATATATATATATTATTTTTTTTTTTTTCTAGTCAAAATAGCAGTTAAGTCGTACATGATAATGATGATATTGAGGTAAATTTAAAAAGCTAATATTACAGTAAAACATAATACAAGATTATTTAGTTTCCCAAGCGCTCTGTCAGATGATTACATGACTCTTTATATTGCAGGCAGCATTGAAGCCCATTTTTTTCAGCTTCTTTCCCATTAGTGTGATTTTAAAGAAATTTTTCAGTCTAATCTATATAGCAGTTCAGCTTCAACCAATTATGGTATGATATTTTACCATGCCAAAGAAGCTCCCTAACAGTAGCACCTTCCTTCCTACTTTATCCATCAATGTCATTGCGACAACAGACCCTGCAAATTTTAAGAGTCCATCCAGTCAAGAGACAAGCATGCAATACAATAGACAGGAGTATGCTACTGAAAATCAGAGTTACCTGATAAATTTGCAATTCCTATGAAGGCATTTGCAAGGCCTGATGGTACTCCGGCACTTTTGAATACAGTTGAGGAGAAATAAAAGACGGCATTTATACCAGATAGCTGTTGTAAAGCAAACAGGGTTGACCCAATAAAAACAACTGCAAAAGGAACATGTAAATAACAGAGAACTTCTGGAAAGCAGAAAGATCACAAGAAAGAGAGAAGGAATACACCATCGTTGGATGGCCCAACTATAAGCAAAACTATAGGAAATGCCAGAAAGTATTATATCTACCTCTGAAATGGCGGCCATAGAACAACTCTGAAAGGCTTACAGCATCTGTCTCATCTCCGCTGTCCAACTTGGCTAATTGTACCATTGCCGTTTTGACATGTGATCCACCAAGGAGTTTCTCAAATGCAGCTTCTGCCTCGTAAGTTCTTCCTTGCTATAAACATGATAGACACAGTTCAGATTTGTATTCAGTAAAGTTCAAAACTGTAACAGTTCAAAATTTAGACGCTTGTCAAATTCCTAAACCGTAATGATGGTAACAACCCTCAGAAAGTTTGTTTCAAACAATTGACACAGAACATCAGGCTATACTCTACATCTGTTTCCCACAAAGCAACAGAACATAATGCTTATGATCCAAAGAGACGAGTTTTTTCTTCTTCTTTTTTTTTTTTTTTCAAGTCAACACCATTAATTTGTTCTAACTAGTGCTCAAGAGGTTCAAGAAAAGGACAATATAGAATCAAACAAAAATATCCAGAAATGGTTTGTCGTATGATTATTGGTACGATATGAATATGAGTTTCCAAAGGACTTAGATTATCCGAGCAACAAGAGTTAATGGTGTATAGAGGAGACCTTATGTAGCCAATGTGGACTCTCCGTACAGAATACCATGGCTAGAGCAAGTATTGCTGCTGGAATTGTAGATAACCAAAAGCAAACACGCCACCTGACACATAAATTAAGATAGTTAATTTGAAAAGGTAATTTGAAGTAGAGATGTAGTGAAGCTTATCATGTTTTTACCAGCCCGCAATTTCTTTCACAGGGATTCCAACAAGAAGAGCCCCCATAAGTCCAAGGCATGTTGCAATCTGGATGAAACTACCATATGTACCCCTCACAAAAGAAGGAGAAACCTGCTCAGACAATGAGGAAACATTAAATAGGAAAAGACACACATGGTGCAATAGAAACTAAGAAAAGCTTATGCTGATTACCTCAGTTACGTAAAGAGAAGCAACAGGAGGGCCCAGACCCATACCAGTCCCAACAAACAACCTTCCTATAAGCATACCAGCAAGAGTTTTGGATGTTGCACTGATAATACAGGTAGAAACTTTAGCCACAAATCTTTCAACTTATATCATTTGAAAACATGCAGATTGGTGCACACAAGATTTGTGGAGAAGTTTAACTAATAGTAGAGTATAAATGCAAGCAAACACGATTACCAACAGACCATACTTCGGGGAAGTAAAGGCCAACTTAGTAACAGAATAGCAGGCGAATGAGGATTCACAAAATCATTAGCGTATACGAAAAGAGACTCACAGGAGATACCAGGAATCTAACTTCTAGACCAAAAGTTACATTATATGAAGATAGACCAATCTAGCAAAATAAAGCTCCTTGTAGTTCTTAATTAGAATGATAAGGATTGTGAGATAAGTGATATTCAGAGTATCCATATCACACCTGATAACAGCACCAATAATCATGGGCAATGCACACAGTTGAAAAGCCCTACGACGTCCAACTCCATCAGCTATCCATCCACTAAATAATGATCCGAGAAAGGCACCTCCCAAGCATGTACTCACCACCAGACCTTCATTTCAGAACAAATTATAAAACCCATGAGAATAAATAGCATGATGTACAATCCGAATTTAGATAGGAACACATTACAAACAGAGGAAGCAATATTCACTTCATGTCACCTTCAGCCAATGCGTTACCCTTGAAACCAAGATCTGCAGAAATGCTTTCAAGTGGTTCATTGACTACTCTGTCCAAAGAAAGATCCAAAAGCACGGTGTTATTACTTCATTGCTTCAACATAAACGTAATATGAGAGAGAGAGAGAGATAGAGATAGAGAGAGAGGAGGGTTGGAGAGGAAAGGAAGTGTCAGCACTAACCCGAGATGGTACCCGAACAAGAATGAAGATATAGTTGCCACTAGTACATGGGGTAAGGAAAGCTTCCATGAGGGGTCTGAAACTTCTGGAACCATACTTTTCTGCAAAAGAGCTAAGATGCAAACCAGAACTAAGATATTATCACTGAATTATACACATTTTAAGTCCCTCAACCATATTCTTGATCTAGATAACTTAAGTATACTCCACTCATGTTATCCCCTTTTCATTTTCTCACTCATCTCAGATGATCAGTTGCAAATGTGGAAACCTTATTTTTATCAAAAAGGCAGAAAAATACTTTAACAGATGGAAGGACTCTAACCATGGTACAACAGTCTTGACTTCATATAAGTACAACAAAATTGGACCATCGCTACAAATAGTGAAATAACACATACAGATGATCCATAAATAGTATTACCTGAGTTGTCTTCCATGTCTAAAGTATCATCAAACTCTTTTGATTCCATATCAGCTGCATTCAAATAATCTCTCGATGACAACCGCTTGTACATCGAGTATGCTTCACGTTGGCGGACCCACATAACCAAGCTGCAACCAGCCATTTTCACAAATCAGAGGAAACTAGAATGAAACTTCCGTGCACAATTGACTGCAGATAAAAACAAAATGCAGTTTTGTACAGCATTTAAAGTGTTTTTTAGCGATTAAATTATCAACCGGTATATAGACCATTTCTAATGCATTTATCAGTTCGGATGTTTTAATCACACTAACAAAGGTGACGCCTCTAATCGAAATTTTTCTTAACCATTCACAAATTGAAACTGCTAACTGAAGAACAGAGATCACTGATTTGATTCGAAGCTTGATCATCAATACAAAATTTTCATTACAAAACAAGCACATACACGAATTCTAACCAAGAAAAAAAAAACTCAGATTCAAACTAAACCGCACTGAGCTTACCGAATCAAAACTGATCAATCCAAACGAAACGTAAACCTCGAAGCTGCGATTCAACCGAAATCAAAATTCACAGAAACGTATACGAACCTCAATACCTTATCTACGTTGCGATCATCCAATGGATCTGAAACAAGAGCGGTGAACAATCGGAAGCCTCGTGAGAAATTTGAAGTCGGTGAGTCTCGCACTCACAGTCTCCAAGTTCTTCACGTCTCTGAGCTCCACCGAACTTCGCGAAGGCGAAAATGAAGTTGGCCGCGTAGAATTGAAGGTCCGGTGCGGTGGTTATGGTGATGAAAATGACCAGTGAAAGAGAGAGACGAAGTTTCTCTGTTAATTATGGAGAAAGCAAACACAGTACTATACTTTTCTCCTTTTTTTTTTTTCTTTCTCCAGAGACAAATATATACCTGCGATAAATAAAATTAATTAATAGTGGATCCAGTGCGGTCCATTATGTTTCTAAAGACGAGCGACGTCACCGCAGGTTTGGTGGCTAGTCGGGGCTCTATTGTCATTTCACATATTCAATGGTTCACATTGTGCCAGGTGTTGAAGTGCAGAGGATTGGAGTGAATCTGATTACAGACGAAACTAGTTTTACATCCAGGTGTTGAATTGTTGGTGGTTAGTCGCTGTGACGTAAAGAACACGTGGGCTGTTCTACCAAGACTAATTAATCTTCTCTTTGCATTTTAATCCCTGAAGTTTGCTTAATTTGCTAGAAAGGCGTGATGGTAGGGCCGGAGGTGGGTCCACAACCGTTAAAAGTTTAACGCGTGTACTGAGCTCGGCGACATGTAGTATATTAGTTTTGTTTTTTAGTCCCTGTATTTGCAGGAATTGCAGGCGTTATGGCGGGACTAAAGGTGGGCCCCGAACCCTTGGCGGTTTAACGTGTGTAATGATTAGTGAACTCCGTGCATGGCAGCGACAAGCTGTACATGGAAATGTAGTGAAAATTTGTTCCTACACTCCTCGAAATTTTTACTTCCGTTCGACAACATCTTTTACTTCTTTTCAGCCATTCAGTAGTCACAGCCAAACTGAAGGAGCAAAGCCCCACCGCACCATCAGCCTCGTCGTGCGCCCCTCCACAAGCGGCGGCTCTCATTACACCGATAACCCTGGTTCGTGTCTGATTCTCTCTATCTCATTCGTTTTTCTTCTCTCTTTTTTTGAAAATAATCATCATATATATAATTAAAAGCAAGAACGACGAGATTACAATGACCACAATAATCAAAATAGTGTTATTATATTAGCTACTTATTTGTGAGCTTAGCAGAGGATAAAATTAGTTACACACAAAATACCAGAGAGACATAAGACCATAGCAAATACGCTAAATTGCGGTACTTCAAGCCCTATGTATTCATCTAGCTGCAGTTAGCTCGTACAATCAGCCAAAATATCAATGCACTAACACTTCTTAGACTTTGATTGGAAGATACTTGTATCCGGACTAGTATGTACGTATGCGTACAGACTCTCTATTATTTATATACTTTTTGTCAATGTCAATCATAATCTTAACCGTTCTAAAGTTGACTTAACTAATAAATATCATATATGCAAAAAATCAACGTAAAAAAAAATCATTTGCTCAGTTGAATGAATAAAACAAATTAACGACTAATCATGAGACTGTTAACTTTCACCAAAACTGTTCATTTGTTTAATGCAATCGGTTGAGTTTTTACATTGATTTTTTACAGATGTGTTATTTATTAGTTAATTCAACTTTTGAATGGTTAAGATTATAATTAATATTAACAAAAGTATGTAAATAAGATAGAGCCCGAACGCACACGTACATACTAGTCCGGACTCCAAACATAAATATTTTCCACTTCGATTTTGCCATTTGGGTCAGGGCTTTAGCGGAGTGTTAGGCATAAATTTCTTGAATTTGAGCCTGGACCCAGGCCTAAGGACCCGAGCCCAAACCCAAACCCGACTAGGAATCTCGTAGATCTTTGTCGCAGCTATGGAATTCGGAGGCTACCTAGGGATCACCATCTTCCTTGTTTCAGCTTTTCGCCTTTCACTGGTAGAGACACATCGTTTCCTGCCAAAACTTTGCTTCATCACCGGCGCTCTTGATCTCACCGGCGTCATCATCAAAACGAACTCTGTGAGAGCTCGACAAGTTCCTTCTCCGGTAGAAACCAGATCTTTGGTTGTCGCTTTCAACAAATATGGTGGTCAAAAAGCCTCCATTTTGCAGCCCTCTTCAAATTCAGTGGCCAACAAGCTGCCATCGACAGATTCGGTGGCCAAAAAGCTTTCACTCAGTGTCGCTGTATGAACAGAGGCTGAGGAAAAAGGGTGTGGTATCGACAATGAACGCCCTGAAATTGGCAACAAGCGCCTTGGAATCGGCGATGAGCACCTTGGTATCGGCATTGAAAGCCATGGTTGGATGCCTAGGCCATGGTGGCTAGGGTTTGGGGGGAAAAATGGAGAGGTTGGAAACGAGAAGGAGCATGGAGGCTAGGGTACATGATTCCGTATGTGTATATCCTCATTCGTTTTTCTTCGTTGATTGTTCAAATCGGTTTAATCCAAGCGAATCAAATAAGATTTAGACTATTTTTTTTTTCTTGAGATGAAAAATTTGAATTGCCCTTACATATCTGGATACGTATCCTGCCATATCGAACACGTATCAGGTTGTTTCCCGGGGTATCCCGCTGTATCAGAGAACATATTATTATTTTACAAGACACCGGCTACACGCGGCCGGAAACAAAAAAATACGGCTTTATAAGGCCCGATACGCGTCCGGATACGTATCCGTAAATAATCTGATATGTGGGGGCAATTCAGATTTTTCATGATGGTTTTAGCATCCTCTCGGCAGAAATATAAAACGCGCGCAACTACTTGAGGAGCTCTCTCAGCCGCAATGGCAGCAGAGAAGGCTGAAGACGTGGCGATTCCGGCGGCAGCTCCGCGTGGCCGTTACGTCAACAAGAGGGCTCTTAAGAACAAGGCCGTCGCCGTCACCTTCAACGAGAAAAGTCTCAGGTACCTTCATACTAGACCCTGAAATTTGCTTCCTTTATGGTTTTGGTGAATTGGGTTTTGGAGGTTTGGATTTTGATTTGGGTTTTGGTTTGTGAAGTGACTTTGTGTCTGGGTTTCACAAGAGGAAGAAGAAGAGAAGAAAGGAGGCTGAGAAGAAGCAAGGGGAGGCTCTCAGGCGTAAGCTTCTTGAGCTCCGCAAAAAGGTTAATAATTTTATTGAATTATTGAATGGCGGCCTTGTTAATGTGTTGGGGTTTTGTTCTTGACGTTTTTGTTAATAGGGTTAGTGTTTAAGCTAAAAGATTGGTGCTTTGATGAACTTTGTTGATTTGTGCTTGTTTTTTAACAACAGAAGCTATTAGAATGTGAACTTTGCTTATCTAGGTGTTATGTAACTGTTAGTATGATAGGGTGATAGTGAAGAAGATTAAACTTCTGGCAATAGTTCCAGCATTATCAGTCAAACCAAAAGCTCATAGTTTGTTGACTTTTCCATATCATGTCTTTGGGCTATGAGAACTTTGGATTTGATGAATAATGAACTGGCAATGGTAAAATGTAAAAGCAAGAAACTTGAAGTTTGCTCCCTTTTGATTTAGAAGTGAGTTTTGCTCATTCTATCGGGAGATTCAACTACTTCCTTCGATTTTTTTGGATCAATGACAATATGACATTTAACCCAATTGGCCAAATTGTTGGTATTCTTTCTTCTCTTGGATTTGAGGACCAGTATATTCCTGCTATGACTTCTGTGCTCTCTTGACTTACAGAAGCTATACTAATTCAAGTAATTTGTTAGCCCAAGTCACCAGTAGTCGTTGCATGAACAAGAGCCATCTTTGAAGGAGTGAAAACGGCTTCTATCTCCCGCCACTATCTCCGCCTTAGATATCAGCTTCATCACTGTATGACAGTCTCTACAAACCCGCAAATTCTTCACGATCCTTATCATCCTTCGCTCAGGCAATCTTGCCAATCCAAAAGCTACTGCAAGTTTTTCACTGTGCATGACCACTGAATCTTCTTTGTCCTCCGCTTCTATATCATGCTAAACACTCCCAACCTCCGGCAATAACCTCCACCAACACGAAGTTTCAACATTATCTCCCTCAACTTCTCATAGGCCTCTTCTTCTGTAATCTTATTTGATTTATCACCGGCCACATGACCTTGTCCACTTCTCTCACTCCAACACAGAGTTTTCATGATCTTCTGGTCAGCCATTGATCTTCATTAGCCAACTTTTATTAGTTTGACATTTTTAACCTTGAAAGATCATATTATCTCAATGTTCTTGTATTTTTTTTGTGTGTTCTTCTGTGTGTGATTTATGTATATATCTGATTGGAAACTTTTCGTTGCAGAGGAGACTAGAAAAGGAATTGGCTCTCTTTGGTGGAGCTCCCCCTGCTGCTGAGGGAGAAGCTGATGAGAATGATGAGGGAGATGCGAGCCAGGAGGAAGATGAAGAAAGTGAGCCAGATGCACTGATTTCTGGTATTTTTGAAAACTCTGTATTGCATGCACACCTCTTTATTGTGTCAGTACTTGAAGCTCATGGCCGACTATCTTTGTTACTCTGGTGCTACTAAACTCTCACTAAAGTATTAGTTTTTTGGTTGTTGGCTTCTGGGATAGTAGATCACAGTAATAATATAGACATTGGGACTGCACAGAATATCTGATCATATAGTTATTATAGTAGATCATGTAAACGAATTGAAATGCACTTTAATCACATCCGTGTTACTGCACAGAATATCTGATCATATAGTAGCTAGATATGGGTTGTGTTTGCTTTTATATACAACATCAGTAAAGTAATAGATTTCTTTCCATAGTTGGGAAAGATGAAAAAATTAATTCCCTCGAAATGCTCTAGTGTAAACAAATATAATATAGGAGTCATACCAATGGCATTTTGCATGTGTGACATTAACTTAAATGTATCTGCCTTTCTGGTTTTACATGGATAGATGTGGATTTTGATGCTTCATTTTACACTCAATATGCATTGGAGTTGACCTATTTCATGTGTTCGAAGGTACAACAACTTATGACAATGGTGACATAAAAGTCACAGTGACAACAAGCGAGATCTCTCAAGAAGAGGAAATCCATCCAGTTAAGAAGACAGAGGCTGTAGTGCCAGAAACAGTTGGAGCTAATAAAAAGAACAATGTTCCTGTTACCAAAAAGAAACCTTTCAAAAAAGTTGGAAAACGCAAATCAGGGCCAAAGATGCAAAAGAAAAGAGATAAGAGGAAGGGAAAGGAAAAAGGCTCGAAGAGGCGCTAGCTACTCTTACCCTTATCCAGTTCTTTGGAGTTTTTGGATCTACCATGTGTCCTTGCTTTGGAGATATATGAAGTACATGATTTCAGCTGACCAGAACTTTCATTTGGATTTCGTTCGGGTTTAACTTTGAACAATTTGTGAGCAGGTGGAAGTGGCATTTGATCGAATTAAGATCATGCTTTCGACTGTATACTAAAGTTTTCTGTACAAGACTTTTGAATGAAATCGTTTCAGTTTTGCATTGTTAAGCATATTTATACTATATACTAACATTCACTGTTAATCTTCCTGAGGCCCCGCTGACGTCTCCGGACTTCTTAACGTTGCCGTTAGCCACCACGTTCCGGTTCAGGAATTTTAACCCGATTTCTTTTCGAAGTTCGTGTGAGAAGTGTTATCATATGAGCTTACCCAGTCTTTTACGATCGACTAACCCATGGAACGCATATTTAAATTTCACTTTTTCCTTTTGAAATTCGCGTGAGACGTGTTATCATACGAGCTTACTCAGTCTCTTAGGATCGACTAACCTATGAAACGCATGTTTAATTTTCAGTTTTTCACCTATCTATAGTCAACCCTCGAGATATTATGAGCTTAATAAACACACACGTTGCTATTGTAATACCCCAAAATACCCCTGTTATAAGTCCAACAACAACATGGCGCCCCACTAAAAACTGTCGCCCTCTTTTGTAATTTCACTTCAAACGCGCTGTTACGGCTCTACATTACTCGCAACCAGCTCGGCAGCTCATCGCCACAACGGAAACAATGGTCTCGAGAAACGAGGAGCAAAGTCCACCGCACCATCAGCCTCTTCTCAGCAGTCTCGTCGTGCGTCCTTCCACCAGCGACAGCGGCGGAGGCGGCGGCTCTGGTCGCCGCGGAAGCGATTACGATCACGGCGAGGTCCGCCACGAGCCTCCTCCTCCACATCAGTACACTCGTCCTGATCGTTACGCCGATAACCCTGGTTCGTGTCTCTGTTCAAATCGCTTCGTTTCGATTTCTGTATAGAGCTTTTATCTTGTTTGAAATGCTTTGGTTTGGAAAAGTTGCGATTATATATTATTTTCCTGGAATTATATATGCACTAGATCTATATAATTTTTGTGTATTTAGAATCTGATTTGATTTATATGTGAGGCTAGCTTTGAACAATCGAAATCGTGTGTTGAACTGATTAGGATTTTTGATTAATGATTCTGAAATCGTGCTAGTGATAAAAATTAGGTTTTTAGAACGTTTTGCTTAAAGGCTGCATGTCGAAACGTGTAGGTCTATGATTGACCACTTATGCAGAGTCAAACTGTGAATAAATTCTGCTGTTGTGTCTTACAGCTCTGAATGTTGCCTGCAAGAACTTGAATCTTGAGGGAAAGCATGTTGGTGTGAGTGCAATCGTGGATCATGGTCTTGGGGGATTATAGATTCATATTCTGGGTGTTTTTTGTTTGTGGGAGATATCAGTGATGGGAATTGGACATGATGTCTGCAAAAATTGTGGGTTGCTGCATCGATGAAAGTAGGTGTCTGGGCCTCATTCTGTTGTGTTGCCTATGGTTGCGGTGTTTTGGGTGTAATTTTCCTTCGGTTTTCATCAGTTTAAGGGATTGATGAATATAGTGTCTGGTTCACATGCAGCAAGAGTTTTGTTTGCTGCCTATCAAGATTGGAAGTTAGAGAGGGATATGTGATTAATGTTGGTTCATTCAAATTAAGATTAAGGCTGGTCTACTCGGGGATGCTACGGGAAGATGAAATTTTAGGAAAACTGCAAGATGATGGGAAATTCAGTTTGGTTAAGTGGTCCTGAGATATCTTTGTTTGGATGTGAGTGGCAATAAGGAATATGGAGCTTCTCTAGTTCGTTAATTTGGGGTTGGGAGGTTGTTTGTATGGATCTCATTTTTCGTTTTTTTTTTTATTCTTCCATTCTGATTGGCGAGTTGGATAGAGTAACTAGTATGAGTTTATTGGGTGTTGACTCGGTCACCTTGGGGAAGTTTGTTTAGCATGTCCACTAGGTTTTGGGGAAGTTTTGTCAGTTTTCCCCCAGGAATTTTAATGCATAACCATTCTGAACAGTAGAGGTATGAATGGTTTCGCTTCTTAGTAAAATCTGGGGGTTCAGAGTTGAATTTCATAAGAAACAGAAAAAAAAAAAAAAGAAGCCAAGTTGGTCTGATTTACAACATTCAATCCAGGAGTGGGTAAACTGAATTATGTGGAGTGTTGAAGCTCTGTGGTATTATTTTCTAGCAGTTCTTTTCACGTGGGCATGTAAAAATTGGTTTCGCTGCTACTTCATGCTGGCAAATGTCAACTGTGGGTCTTGGGCCGAATTCACTTTTGGATTATTGTACTCTGTGCTGAGTATCAGATAGGTGCATATGCATCTTCCAATTGTAGGCTTCAGATATGGTTAAAGTTTTCCTCCTTCTGACCATGGATGGTGCATAGAGCTGTGGTTGCTCTGTTAGAATGATTCTGGGTTTTTCCAATTCTGTGGGTTAAATAGATGTGGTTATTGGATATGGCTTGTAGTGGCTCATATGGTAGATTGGATTTGGTTTTTGGAAATATATGAATTCACTGTAATTATATCGTCTCAATGGTGCCTTCTACCCTGTGTGATGTGGACTGTGAGGTTGACTTGCTTATTGCTGTGTTTTAATGGTAATATGCGTCAGTTGTTTGGGGGAAAGGATTTGAACTTGTTACTGTCTTCCACTCTTATAATATGTTTCTTTTACCTGCACACAAGAGAGGCCCTGAATGATGGCAACAGTCCTTGCAACTCCTAAACCCCTGGCTACTACAAATATATTCTACTCCCATTATCTGTTTCTCTGTGTAATTTGGTTGTTCTCATCTAGCATTCGCTACCTTATTCCAGGATATAAAATACGTGCTGGTTCTGCTTCTCCTGTACGTCGTAGGGATACAGATAACTACAGTCCTGAGTACGGTCATTCAGGTGGTCCACAACGCAGGCGTGGGTTTGGTAGTGCACGGGATCCTGGTCGATATCGAGACAACTCACCTTATGCTCGAGGAGGAAGGGGTGCTGGCAGACCATTTGGTAGAGGTCTAGATGGGCCACGGGTTGGTCCTTGGACATTTAGAGGTGAAGGGAGTAGGAACAATCCAAATGTGCGCCCAAGGGAAGGAGACTGGATTTGCTCTGATCCTTTGTAAGTGACTTACCCTTGTTTTTCTTTTGGTTCTTTTCCTTTCCGTTTATCTCTGAGGTTTTTCTGAAGTTATCTTTGAGGTTTTTATGATTCAGTGATCCCTTGCCAATAGAGATATGCACATGTGGAGACTTACAAAATCTTGTCACAAGTTTTGAAGAGTTAGATTTATGCAACTAAGCTGTACCCTAGTTGAATACTGTTCCTTACATTAATAAGCTTTCTAGTAACCATATCTGTGTGAGCAAATGATTTTGTATTTTAGTAGCTACAAGCTAAACCCTTTAAGGAAGAGGTTGCTGTTCTAATACTTTTGTTTTCTTATTCTGGCCGCTTGAGTTTGCTTTTAAGTTTCCCTCGAGTTAATGCATGTAATCAACCACGTGCAGATGTGGCAACTTGAACTTTGCAAGGCGGGACCAGTGTAACAGCTGCCACAAGTTCCGTGATGGACCTCGGGGAAGTCCTCGGAGGGGATACCCTGGCCCTCCGCCTCCAATTTCTCCACCAAGACGCTTCCCTGGTCCTCCAATTGATCCTCCCCATGGAAGACACTTGAATGGCTATAGGTCTCCTCCTCGTGGCTGGGCTAGAGATGGCCCTAGAGAGTTTGGTGCTGGGCTGCCACCTCCAAGGCACGAAGACAGGTTCCCTGACCACCAAATGCGAAGAGATTGGTTGGATTACTCAGACAACCATAGAGGAAGAACCAAGTTTGACAGGCCAATACCTATGGATAGGGGAAATAGAGATCGCGGGAGGGATAGTTTCTTTGAAAGGAAAGCATTTGAAAGGCGACCACTGTCTCCCCCTTCACCACCACCACCACTTCCTCCTTACCGTGGCCGATGGGCACATGATGCTAGACAGAGAAGCCGTTCACCGTTAAGGGGTGGGCTGCCACCAAAGGACTTTAACCGGCCTATGTACATGGATCGGGGACGAGACGATCGTCGTGGCATGGGGCGAGACCGAATTGGAGGTGCATACTAAAAGTGTGCCTGGGACACGTTTTGCAGTTGTAATTTTGTCTTCACCAGCTCAATTTCTATGTCTGTAATTTTGTCTTGACAGAGTGAGAGAGGTTGCGCATGGCTTGGTATTAGTTTTAGTATTCTGTTCTACTTATTCACCGACTCTAAACCGCTTACAAGCTCTCTTGTGACTCGATGCTCTGCGGTTGATGTTGTCGATATGGAGTATTCAGCACTATTCTCACTTTTGTGTCAATTTCTTACGTATGAGTGCTTCTGGAAATGAATACTTGGACAGTCATGAATAGTCCTAAGAATTGTTTGCATTTCTATCTACATAAGTTGAGTTTGCTGTTTGCTGTTTGCTGTTGGAATTCGGACAAGACCATGTTTTGTGTTTTTGGTGGATTGGGAGATTTCTCTGGTGCTGTCTAAGAACGAGTGGCCGAGTGTGGAACAAAGGTTGGGAAGTTTGAAACGTAAACGTGTATTTTTTTTGTTTGATGACAACCTTCGTACAAGTTCGCAGGCACGTAAACTTGGCCTTACCACCGGAATTGTCAACGTCGAGGTCGGACATTGTGGGCCCTTTTTGTGCCAACTTCACTCTCTGCATGTACACTTGACCGTTTGACTGAGCCTTTTTTTGTTTTTTGGGTTACATAACTAGCTTAAACTTTGATCTAATTTGATACGGTTTTACTTTTAAAAAAATCAGATTCTATCCAAACTTTTAGATTTTATAGTGTTTAGTAAATGAAAGAAAATCAGTTTTTTTTTTAAATTACAGGTCACTGGCAGCAACTTTTAGAAACAATCTGAATATTATTTTTAAAAGCAACTGTCACTAAAAACACTAAAGATTAATAAATTTTATCTTGGCAGCACTTTTAAAACTAATATTTACCAAACACAAAACTGTTTTAATTCACAGCTGATTATTTTCACAGTACAACAACTAATTTTTTTTTTAAAGTCACAGCAATATCGAACTAACCCTTAATCGGTTAATTGGGTTCTTGAAAGAAGAATGGTGGGTATAAAAGTTAAAAACATCCGAGTTTTGAATTTTAACCACAAAAAGTTTAGATGAGGCTACCTATCAGCACTACAATATTTTGTAGGTTTACATACCCTCAAACTCACTTTTCATAATAATTCCCTAATGTTTGGTGTTTCAAATCAAACATGAACTAAAAAGTACTATGAAAAGACAAATATATTTAGCATCACATTAAGTTGTTGTGAAATAGTAACACTTATATCTACATCCGCACTCGTATGTTTCACTTATTTAAGCATGTAATGTAAGCTGAAGACAAAAAAAATCATGTCATGAGAATAAGACAATGTGCACAAAATTGTATAATAGACAAGTTATCGCCGACTTATCATTTGCAAACACAGTGTAGATCATGAGTTCGAATTTAGGTAACAATTAATTACCGCAGTAACAATGCAGTTTTTTTTTTCGTTTGAGACGACAGTAATAATTCGGTTTATTCGCATAAAGTTGGTTAGGTGAAAAATTCTCTCCGAGTTTCTGTAATTACACAAAAAAGTACTCTAATCCGACGGTCAATCCGTACCATACCCACACTCCTTATGAATACCCACCGTCTATACCCACCCTCCCCTCCACCGTCAGATCACCCCCAACCCCTCATCCACCGTCCAATATTCCCAAAATTGAAATTCAAAAGCCTGGAAGAGAGAGGGAGGAGGAAGACGAGGAAGAAGAAGAAGAAGAAGAAGAAGAAGCCACACAACTAAAAAAGAGGCGCCTTCGCTCTCTCTTCTCTCTCGAATCTTCCCAAAGCCTCTCTCTTTTCTCCAATCCCCACATTTCAAACCCTAGATTTTTCTCCAACTCCCCCACCACTCTGTTTTTTTCACAATTCGGCGCCGTTTCGATTGCGGCCACTGCCGGACGAGCTCCGCCGCGGGTTTCGAGCTGCGCCGCGGCGCAATTTGGGAAAGGTGGAATCTTTTGATCGCTATCCGGATCTGAATTCGGCGAATTGCGGCAGTAATCAGTGGGATTTGAGTTTTTAGAGAAATTCGGGGGATTTTTTTTTTGGGCGAAAA
>NC_020491.1:3650260-3707406 GCF_000184155.1 Fragaria vesca subsp. vesca
TGGAAAAAGTTTGGTGCTTGATGATTTTTGTGGTCTGGTTATTGCTAAATAGTTCAGTTCAGTAGTTCAATTTGATTGAGAAGTTTGAATTTTTCGGATTGGAAGATGTGAATTGAGCTCAAAATTGGAGGTGATTTGAGAGCTGTTGTTTAGTCTGTGAGCTTGTGTATTCTGGGGTTCAGTGAACAATGTTGAAATCCTTGTTGAAGGTTTGATTCTGGAGGGTGAAGTTTTTATGTTGTTGGATGTTTTCAAATTGTTTGATGGGGGTTTTGGATATTGGCCTTGAACTGAACTACTCAATCTGTAAATGAAATGGGAGTATTGAATTTGCGTTTATGAAGTAATTGCATTTGATCTATACATACTAGGGTGCATTTGGGTGCTATGTGTTGCCAGAAGCTAAATATGAGGTTATTGGACTTTTCTTTGTGATAGTTTAGTATGGAATTTAGGAGTGTTCCTAAACTCTTTCTTAACAATTTCTATAATTTGATGACATACTTCCCTAAGAGATATGAGGCTGTGAGCATTGACTGATGTTATTGTCCCTCTGCTTCCTCTCCAAAGAAAATGCCTTACCACATGGCTTTTGGGTGATTGACTTTCTTTCCTTCATTGGTCAATTGCATTTCTGTGTTTGGTAAGTGAGTTGTCATTTTCAAGTGTAGATGCTAAGTTGCTATGATGCTGATCTCTGTGTACATGTGATGTTCATTTATTGATGTAAAGACAAGGTTGAATTTTATAGTAATTACTGTGCATATTGGCACATCTGAAGATACATATGTTGGCAACTTGGCATTGGAGTGAAAACCATTATTACAAGCTCAAGTTGGTTTACTGGTCTTATAAACAGTGTTCTTTTTGTTTCATAGGAAACCAGATTCCCCAAAAGCAAGACCAAGACCTGTTGTTGATGGTAAAGATGGCACTCCTAAGAAGCAAAAACAGTGTAATTGTAAACACTCTCGCTGTTTAAAGCTGTAAGTCCATAACTTGTTTGCGCTTTGCATTTTGCTACACTTTGGAGACCACACTGACTTTTTTCCCTTTGACCTTAATGGTTGAGGTTGTTCATAATTCTTTTTTGTTCAAACAAAAAGGTTTATTTACATCAGTATTGTGTATCAAATAACTCTAGCACACACAAATACAAACCCTGATATAAAGTTGATATTTTTTCTATTTGGTGACCAGGTATTGCGAGTGTTTTGCATCTGGAATTTACTGTGACGGTTGCAACTGTGTAAACTGTTGCAACAATGTTGAAAATGAAGGTGCTAGACGAGATGCAGTCGAAGCTACTTTGGAGCGTAATCCAAATGCATTCAGGCCAAAAATTGCAAGCAGCCCACATGGACCAAGGGATAGTCGGGTATGTATACTTAGTGTTTGGACTTCTTTCCATGATCCACTTTGAAACTGGCATTACCGGATTACAAGGCCACATCATTGGTTATGCACATGATTTTGAGTCAATAAAGTGGAGTTTGACTATTTATCTATCGTGTTACTATTTAGCTAACACGTGTGCATTGTGGATTTTGCTTTTAGTATTATGGTTCTAGAGTCAGGACATCACTGAAGTTCTTTTCTAACTTCTTTTTTTTTTTTTTTTCACTTCATCTCATGTGGAGTCTTGTACTAATAGGTTAAAAGCTAGGATTTAGGGTGCTCATCAAAGTTCTAGGACATGGTTTTTGTTTTCCTGGCTTGTACATGAGAGAACCAACTTATCTAGTGGAAAGCAGTTGCAATCCCGCCCTTTGTGCACCACTGGCTTTGGTAAGAGGTTGAGGACACAACATTCCTCTGAAACCAATCAAGACCTTAAGAGTCTATGAGTAAATCATTACATGCTCTATTTAGTTTTTCATGTTTTTGCTGAAATATTTTGAAATAAATGAAGTATCCTTAGGAAGTCTGTGGAGCACATGCCTTGTTCTTTTTGATGAATTATTTTCCACTGTCTTATACCATCACAAAAATTGCCTTGATGGAAATGAACTACGTGTTTCACTCCTGTAATTGAATTTTATACCTTATAATTAATTTATTGTTATAATATCTGCTCCGTGTCGTTTGCATACCTATTGGTGTCCCTTGGCACCATCTGAATGATAAGAAAACGGACCAATTTGGAAATTTGTAGGAGGAAGCAGGTGAGCTTGTGGTCTTGGCAAAGCACAATAAAGGATGCCACTGCAAGAAATCAGGGTGCCTCAAGAAATATTGCGAATGCTTCCAAGCCAACATTCTATGCTCTGAGAACTGTAAATGCATAGACTGCAAAAACTTTGAAGGAAGTGAAGAGAGACAAGCTCTATTTCATGGTGATCATGCCAACAACATGGCATATATTCAACATGCAGCAAATGCTGCCATTACTGGAGCTATTGGATCTTCTGGATATCTATCATCCCCAATGGTATCCAAGAAAAGAAAAGGTCAGGAACTCTTTTTTGGACAGACAGTCAAGGATCCGTCAGCTCATAGGATAGGACAGTATCCACAGGTAAATTTAGTTTTGTGGTATAAGTAATAACTTCTAAAAATTAGTGGTGCAATCAACAGAAACAAAATTTCCTATTATGATGACCCCCAATCTCATTTTTTAACAGGCCAGGATTTAGCTATAATTATCAATGATATTTGCGAATAATTTGTTAACTTCATCTTGGTCCTATTCTAGTTTGGAATACTATCATCAATTTGCGTGCTATATATTTGTCAGGCAAACCATCTCAGACCTCCTGCACCGTCTTCGTCTTCTGTCCCTGTTGCTCGTCATGGTACTGCAGGATTAGGGCCTTCAAGGTTCACATACAGGTACGATCGGTGTTTTCATAAGCCACTGTTAATCTATATGATTCAAAACTAAGTTGTGTATGATCTTTGAAGGTCTCTCCTAGCAGACATCATCCAACCACAGGACTTGAAGGAGCTTTGCTCAGTTTTGGTTGTGGTAGCAGAAGAAGCAGCAAAGACACTTGCAGGTACTTTTCATAAGATGACGAATCAGTGATTGAAATTTCATTGTTTTTCACTTTTTCTTAAGGCTCTGCACTTAAATCTTCTCTTCCTTTATAATTCCAAAAGATGAGATACAGAAGATGGATGACATCACTTATTGATAGTATATGATTAAATCTATTAGTAGCAAATCATTTGTTGTGAGGATGCTTCAAGTAATCACTTTTCAAATAATTTTAATAGCCATGAAAATGTTGCTTTAGCTTGACCAGAATGGGTTGTTTACATTAATAATTGTCCAATCTGTGCAGAACAAAGAAATGCTGCAGAGAAGCAGGCAGAAGCTTCCCTTGTTACAACCACAGAAGACAGGTTGCAAAGTCAAAAGGAATCTGATACGCAGAAAGCTGTGACTGACGATTGTTCTACAGCAAACCAAGCTGACAAAATCAGCTCTGAAGATTCTAATTCCGATGGTGTTGATGGGCCAAAAGGGAGGCCAATGTCTCCTGGAACTTTGGCCTTGATGTGTGACGAACAAGATACAATGTTCATGTCAGCTGCTTCTCCTAATGGGTTGATGGGGGATGGATGCAATACATCTTCTCAGTTGCCTAACGGACATGGAATGACAGAAGTCTATGCAGAACAAGAAAGGATTGTGTTAGCAAAGTTTCGTGGCTGTCTTAATATGCTCATCACTCGCGGAGAACTGAAAGGCAAGTCTACCCTTTTTCTTACCTCTGGATCAAGAAGTTACAAAAATTTCGATCGTAATCAAACTGTAGGGGAATATAGTTTCCTGGTCTTATCCTCTGTATGCTTTACCTAATCCCATTAGGATGGCAAATGGATTTGTTTTAGGTTAGGTTGAGATTCCTTTTAGTTTCAAGTCCACAAAGATTCATGCTTTATTCTTTCCCCACTTTGACATTGGAAATGAATGGACCTCTTAATTTTTTGTTGTAGAAGCAGAGTGCGCATCTTTAGCCAGAAGTGAAGCCGCAGCTCAAAGAGAGCAAATCGGTAATGGAACTACAAATCCAAGAATGGAAACAGGCAGTCGTCAGGGACCAATTAGCAATGGTGTTGCAAAAACTGCTGTCCCACCTACAGCCAGGACATCGCAGATGGTTAGTGCTGCTGTCCCACCTACAGCCAGGACACCGCAGACGGTTAGTGCAGCTGTTCCACCTACAGCCAGGACATTGCAGATGGTTACTGCAGCTGTTCCACCTACAGCCAGGGCATCGCAGATGGTTACTGCGGCAGTTTCAGCTCCTACTACTGTGTCTCCAAAACCTCCATCCGTTCCCGGAAACGGGGGAAATAAACCAAAAGCTTAAAGAACTGTAAAAAGAATTCAGCACACAAGATTTACCCAAGGTAAATTCAGTCGACTTGTCAGTGTCAACTGGCAAGACAGTACTAGGAACCACTCTTAGAAGGATCTAACTTTTGTTTTTGTTTTCTAAGGTTATTAATATATTGTAGATTAGAATTTTTTTTGGCTTCAACCATAGTTCGATCCAGGTGGTGTAAAATGCAGGGCCTTGTAATTGCACATGATATCATTTTAGACTGTTACATACAAATTAACATCATAGCTAGCTTGACTGCTACAAGGTAGGATTTTTCATTTAATTTTCTACTATTTTTGGCCTTTTCTATATATTTCACAATTTCTGGAGAAACAGCGAGCATTCCTCCATTTATGGTGAATATAAAACTTAATTTCTGGAATATGTAACTTAATTTTTCTGGCAAGAAGTAAATCAGTTTCTTGTAGTGTTATCGTCATATATTCTGTTATCCTCTTTTCAGTGTTCCAATTGTGTGTTTCTCTTTTATCAATGTATTTTAGTAAGGAAATCTGAACATCTAGGCCAAGAAAAATCAAAATCTCCAATCTGTGAAAAGAATGACATTCTTTTAATTTTTTTCATATTTTCTTCGGTTGTGCCGCGATGAATAACAAAGGTTAAATTGAAATGAATCAAAATAATAAAAAAAAGTTTCATACTTCCTGTCTTTAACAACTTTTAACAACCCCTTAGTTTCCTTTCATTTTCTCATTCAAAGATTTTTAAGAGCCTTTTAGAAAATTTCTCAAAAAGAAAAAGAAAAAAAGAGCCTTTAAGAAAAAAGAAAGACTTTCAACAACCGGCAACGACTTGACCACCCAATCAAATCCAAGAAAGCTTCCATCTCCATGTTCCTCATCCGCACCCGATCCCCTCCCATGTGAAAACCCCCTCACTACCACGTGGCCCACCAAAACTAATCGTAAAAGTAACGACTTGCTGGTCAATTTGACACACTTTCCGATTCCCGAAACCGATAGCATTATCAAACCTCCATAATTGCACACAACCCATACTTGTGGTGTGATCTCATATATTCTTCTTCTTCTCAATCATCGTCTTCGTTTTTTGCTTTCTTCATTTCTATTATCTTCATCGCGAAACCCTAGGCTTGGCTTTCTTCCGGTTCGTTGATCCATGGCGAAGGTGAAGGTCACCATGGAAGTCGGAAGCGACGGCGTCGCCGTCATCACCATGTTCAATCCTCCCGTCAACGCCTTGGCCATTCCAAGTAACTCCGAGCTGCCTCTTTTTACTTTCCGTTCACTTTTTCCTTTTAGTTTCCGGCGATTGTTTTGTTTTGCTGTGCTGAATCTCTTTGTGTGTGATTACAGTTCTGGCGGGGCTGAAGGAGAAGTTCGACGAGGCGGCGAGGAGAAACGACGTCAAGGCTATTGTCGTTACTGGTAACTCTACTGATTTTCAGCTTTGAATTTTGTACTGTATTGGAATTTGGTTGGAACTGCGTGGTTTTGTGTCGTATTTCGGAAAATTAGATGTGTT
This sequence comes from Fragaria vesca subsp. vesca, assembly GCF_000184155.1. NCBI lineage: Eukaryota > Viridiplantae > Streptophyta > Magnoliopsida > Rosales > Rosaceae > Fragaria > Fragaria vesca. The sequence continues at coordinate 3,656,104 of NC_020491.1, forward strand.
TTGTGAATGCTTTTGCTCTGTGTGCTTTTGAAGGCAATGGAGGAAGGTTTTCTGGTGGTTTTGATATCAATGTTTTCGAGAAGGTTCACGCTACCGGTATGATTCGAATGAGCTTTTGTTTGCTGATTTTTTAGCTGAGATTTCATTGTTGGATGGTGAGAATTTATCATTCTAATTTTTATTATTATTATTATTATTTTGGCAGGGGATGTTTCACTTATGCCTGATGTATCTGTTGACTTGGTGGTCAACACTGTTGAAGGTACTTAGTTACTCTACATAAAGTGCTGGGGTCTGTTTTGCCACACTGATTACAATTTTCGGTTTGATATTTTGATGACTGTAATAGATTCGAAGAAGCCTGTTGTTGCTGCCGTGGAAGGACTTGCACTCGGAGGTGGCTTGGAGTTGGCATTGGTGCGTGCTCCCGCTCCTAAGCAGACATTAGTTTAGCATTGTTAAAGTTTTGGCGTGTTAATTTTTTTGTTTGAGTCTGTGTGCGATTGCATTTAACTAGTGAATCCTATCAGGGATGCCATGCGCGCATTGCTGCTCCAAGAACTCAACTCGGCCTGCCAGAGTTGACACTCGGTGTTATTCCAGGATTTGGAGGTATAATTTTGTTCAACATAAGCTGTACTATAATGTCATGATATTGTTGACTGAAGTGTGAAAATACTGTTGCTCTTTAAGGCACACAACGTCTTCCAAGGCTTGCAGGGCTTCAGAAGGCAATTGAGATGATGCTGGTAATTGGTTCCTCTAATATTTAGTTTTAAAACAAAAAAATTTGGGCCTAGACTCTACCTGTTCAATTTGTTATTTTGTTTTAAGTCCATCCCATTGATGCCAATTTAGCCTTCCTTTTTTAACTCTAGCGTACATCACTTTTCAGTTATCCAAGCCAATCATGTCTGAAGAAGGGGCAAAGCTTGGTCTTATCGATGCTATTGTGCCTTCTCAAGAGTTGCTGAAAGCATCTCGACTATGGGCTTTGGACATTGCAGAGGCGCGAAAACCATGGGTACGGTCTCTTCACAGGACAGACAAGCTTTGCTCCCTGTCCGAGGCCCGCGAGATAATAAAAGTTGCTAGACAACAAGCCAGAAAGACCGCTCCCAATATGCCTCAGCACCAAGTGTGCCTTGATGCGATTGAGGAGGGCATCATTCATGGAGGATATAGTGGAGTTCTGAAGGTAAAGTTGGTATTGTTGATATGATGTTTTTTTCCTTATCTTGATTTGGATATAATCATAATGATAATAATATTAGTTTATTGTTATTGGTATCATAATTAGGTTGCTAGCATATTTTATCAACTGTCTGGGAAGAACAGCTTGCATGCCACCTCTTCACATATGTTCTAACAAATGAAGTTTCATACAGGAAGCTAAGGTTTTTAAGGAGTTAGTTGTATCGGACACTTCAAAAGGACTTGTACATATATTTTTTGCCCAACGTGCAACATCAAAGGTACAATTCTTTTGCAAGTAACTCCTCAGGGTTTTGTAAATTAGTGAATAGCTGCATTCTTTCTATTTGTACATAAAAACTGATCTCCATCTGCTTCATTTTTTTGGTTTGTCTATTTTTTGATTGGTTCTGTTGTACCTTAAATTCTCAACACTTCAACCAAAAATTTGTTCCTGGCTCTACAAGTCCTATTTTGTTCCAATCATTTTAAATTCATTTGTGAAGGGTGTGTAGTTATCTTCTTTAACAAGCTATTTCTTTAGCCTCTTTCTTTTCCATTGTCTCATCTTCTGAATTGTGACTTATGCAGGTGCCCAAGGTTACTGATGTTGGGCTTAAACCAAGGCATATAAAGAAAGTTGCAATCATTGGGGGAGGTCTGATGGGTTCTGGCATAGCTACAGCCCTTATTCTGAGCAATATATCTGTCGTTCTCAAAGAAATCAATTCAGAATATCTTCAGAAGGGCATACGAACAATAGAAGGTGATTCACCCTCCGTGTTAATAGTCCATTCCTAGGTTTATAGCAGATTATCTGATGCATTTGTTTCGAAATCGTTGATAATGTACCCAAGCCTTTTTTTTTATTTATGCATTGGCCAACTTCTGTTCTGAAAGTGTTGGATACTTGCTCATAGTTTTTTGTTGTGACAGGAAATGTTAAAGGCCTGGTAGCTAGAGGGAAGCTGACACGGGATAAGGCAGACAAAGCTCTTTCATTGCTTAAAGGTAGTCTGGACTACTCAGACTTCAAAGATGTGGATATGGTCATAGAGGTAGGGACTGGTTTTGTGTGATCTTGAAATTTAAATGTGAACTTTGTCCCATATTTTCAATTATCATTCAGACATCATACCTAATGTTCATAAATACTGTTTGTGGTCCAACTGTCTAAGCATATACTCTCTAACCTAAAATCTGTTTTTGATGATATTGAATGATCTATCTTATATCTTCAGACATATTTGAAAAGTCACTTGAAGCAGTTATGGCTTGTTTGCAGGCTGTCATTGAGAGCGTTCCTCTCAAACAAAAGATTTTTGGTGAACTTGAGAAAGTTTGCCCTTCTCACTGCATCTTGGCTTCAAACACATCCACTATTGACCTCAATGTAATTGGAGAAAAGACGAGCTCTCAGGATCGCATCGTTGGGGCACACTTTTTCAGGTAAATTGATTCACTCTTCGACCTAAAAATATGCATCTTACCACTTGGAGAAAACACACTAATAATGTGCTTTTAGAAATGTCTTACTCAACTACTAGCATTTTATAGTAATCAATTCTTTTATCCGGTTACCATGGAATGCTTGTTGATTACAATTTCTACTTTCTTTGACATGTCACTTTGATGGACAGTCCTGCTCATGTGATGCCTCTTCTTGAAATAGTACGGACAGACAAGACTTCGGCACAAGTAATTCTTGACCTTTTGACAGTTGGGAAAGTAATAAAGAAAGTTCCTGTTGTGGTCGGTAACTGTACTGGATTTGCAGTCAATCGGGCATTCTTTCCCTATACCCAAGGCGCACATATATTGGTCAATTCAGGTGTTGATGTGTTCAGGATTGACAGGATCATCAGCAATTTTGGCCTCCCTATGGGTCCATTCCAGTAATTTCTTTACCTTTCACTATTCCTCCGGGCTGTTTTTGTTTGTTTTCCTTCCAAATAATCATGTGCAATAAGTGTAATTTTTTGCGGTTATGTTTCTTACATCTGTATTGTTGATTGTGTCTATCTCTCTTAACTTGCAGACTTCAGGATTTGGCAGGCTATGGAGTAGCTCTTGCAGTTAGTAAGGAATTTGCTAGTTCTTTCCCTGATCGCACATTTAAATCACCATTGGTCGAACTCTTAGTCAAAAATGGGCGAAATGGTAATATTAACTGCACCAAACATCTTCATCTTCCTTTGTTGTTCTTTTTTTCTTTTTTTTTTTTTTTTTTTTTTGAAGGAGTCCTGGAATGTTTTTACATGTTCTTCGTTTGATTTCTTTGTACTTATGGCATTTCAGGTAAAAACAATGGAAAAGGGTATTACACTTATGAAAAGGGAAGCAAGCCCAAGCCTGATCTGTCTGTGCTACCAATTATTGAGGAGTCTAGACGAATTACCAATATGATGCCTGGTGGAAAGGTATTCTCCCTTTTCAGCTTACATTTGCACAAATTAGTGTTATAATTGAAACTACAGTAGTCTGTTACGGACTAAGTAGTTGCTTTCATTTAACCACTATTGAGACAACCATGCTCATTGGATTTTCTGGGATATGGTTTGCAGCCTCTATCTGTTACAGACCAAGAAATTCTGGAGATAATACTCTTCCCTGTGGTGAACGAGGCATGTCGTATTTTGGATGAAGGAGTAGTTATTCGAGCAGCAGACCTTGACATTGCATCTGTTCTTGGCATGAGTTTCCCATCTTACCGGTGAGTTCTGTTTCGACCGACCCTTATATCCAACTTTCCGCATGAACTCAAGATGTTGCAAAGCTGCAACAATTCTTTTGTTGTTCGTATCAGATTCCTGTATTAGTTCAAGTTGGTAATGGTCTTAGTTCTCGGACGTGCTCATTACAACTATTATTCTGTGTGGCAGGGGTGGCATTGTCTTTTGGGCAGATTTGGTTGGACCTAAGCATATATACGCTACTCTCAAGAAATGGTCAGGAGTATACGGTGATTTCTTCAAACCATCAAGGTTCTTGGAAGAAAGAGCAATGAAAGGCTTGCCTCTGGTAATAAAATCAACTCTTATACAACTTGATTGCTTTTCAGTTTTCAAAGAATGAAGCAATTCTTTGTGTATCGGTTTCACTAATATTCGTTTCCTGTTCTGTAGAGTGCACCCGCAGCATCCTCATCCTCAAGGTCACGCATGTAAGCCGGCACCCTCTGCTATTCAGGAAAATAAATTGTGTGATTGCTGCCCTGTAGTATTGTAATGTAACTTTGAATAATTTGCCATTGGTTGGTTTCCAAAATAAGCCATAAGCTTTCACGGTTTCACCTCCCTTTCTCCCCTCTCTTTGTGAATCATCTAATCATAGACAAATGGTAAGCATAATGTTAACAAATAGGTCCCGGAAGTGTCATAAAAACCGGATATCATACCGATCTGGTGAATGGTATTCAATGTGTCTGAAATCCGGCAAAGTGTAGCCAATGCCGACTTCCAAAACGAATCACAACCTTTTCCCATCTTTGATTAGTCCCGGCATAGTTCATTGAGTATTGCAGGTCACCATCAGACCATGACTATATAATTTTTTTTTTTTTTTTTTTTTTGGAGGAAATGACTATAATTGGTAATCCTTAACCTTTCTCAATTTCAACCCCATACTTAGGTCAGAATTATCCGGGTCGGGTACGATCGAGCTGAATCAGTTGCGAGCTGAATCAGTTGGGTTGTTTGGCCGCATAAACGACATGCCGTTTGGTTTCCACATCGAAGCCAATAAAACCTTAAACCTTTCCTCGGTGAAATTCTGAGCGGCCAAACCCCCCAAAGACTCAAATTCTCAAATCTCAATCCCTAATTGGCCGTCGTTGTCGCTTCACTCTCTTGCGCCGTCGACGTCGCCGGATACTGGGCCGTCGTCTGGAGGCCGGAGCCCGTCTCCCCTTCCACTTCCCCCAGATAATTCAGGTATGTATTCTTACCCCAATGAGCTTTGTGTTCTGGGTTAAATCTTATTACCTGCTAATCGGCTACTAAATCGTTGTATACGATTGAATTAAATGCATTGAATGCTTTGTAGGCAGCCTTAGTGTTCTGTGTTATAAGCATTATTCAATTGAATTGTTCAAGTAATGAATTACTGAATAGGCTTATGTAAATGCGTTTGAGGGTAAGGCTTGCTACGTCCCCCTATGTATGTGTGTTATTTTTAATCAACCAAAATTTCTCGCACCGTCGAGCAAGAAAGGGGAGAAAATAAACCGATTAAAGTAGCTGTGTGTGCAGGTTTCCTTTCAGTATTTACTGTTTAAATTCCAGGTTTCATTAGGATTGTAGTCCTCTAGATTAAAGGTTTTCCTTGTCCTAGCATATATATGTAAGATTCATTCCTATTCTGAAGAGGATTTTCTCATGCTGGGGTTAATGACTATATAAGTTCTGGAAGTTCAAGAATCTCAGAGGCACCACAGATCAAAATCTTCAAAGAGGAACCATTATTCTTCTACTCCAAAATGAGCGAAGAGAGAGCACAGCCAATCTTTGAAGAGGAACAACAACCTGCTGCTGTGATTCATATTGCTGACAAGGATTCACAGGCTGCTGGAGACGACTCTACTCAAATCATGCAAGAAAAACCAGAGGCTGCTGGAGAATGTCCGACTGAAAATGACAAAAAGCCGCTTTCTGAATGCATCTTATGCGGTAAGATTACTGATGATCATGACTTTTTCAATTGCCCTTGACAGAGAAAAAATCAGGAAGCAGACTTCTTACTGCATGGTATGCAATAAGAAAACTGATCATGACACTCCCGATTGCCCCAAAGCAACTGAAGATGTCCTCAAGAACCTTGCTTTTTGCTCGATATGCGACAAGAATACTGACCATGACACTTTCGATTGCCCGAACGAAAATGGATTTGTATGGATCGATGGAGTTAAAATACCCAATGTTTGTGTTTGTGCTCTCTGTAGAGCGGTTGGTCATAGGGGTATAGATTGCCCTATAGACTCTGACAATGATCTTGAGTTTGGTCTTGACTGGTAATATGGGTTCTCAAACCTGCTACTTAGTCAGTATCCATGGTAGTTTCTAATTTATTTTATGTATTAGACTTTACCAGTCTGATAAGGCATGGTTTGCGTTGTAAACTTATAACTTATTCTATTTATTTTACTTATTCCTCTCCAATCTCAAACCCGACCCTGCAACTTCTTTATCTATTTTTACTCTGAATTGGACTTTGTTCTTCCATAACTTGAGCCGCCAAGTATATATTGCTTTTAATTACCAGAAAGTTCTTGTAGTTGCCAGCTTGTACATCAATATTGAGCTTCACTTTCAAGTCAAACTCAGATAATGATACACTTGCAAGAATACCAAGTTATATATGGAACATTTAAGCATATACCTCATCGGTTTAATCAAGTTATATAAGACATAACACTTTAATATCTCCGCTTTTTGGGATTCCTGATTACTAACAAACTTCTTAATGAAGCTCCTTTATGAGGCTATGACTGTCGGTGTTGGACAACGTTTTACAAGGAGGTTACACTGGAAAAAACCAGAACATTGTTTCATTGCTTTGCTAGGATGGTAGGAGGAGCTGTGTATGTGAAAATTTGAATTTGTCCTGTGTATGTGAAAATTCGATTTATGGAAATTCCTACAATGCTGTATTAAGATTTCTTCTTTGATTCTGACATGAATGTCCAAATATTGGTGCGTGGTTTGTGTTTGATGAAATGCTGACATGAATGTTTGGTGACAGATATGCTAGTAGAATTTGCAAGAAGAGAAAAGGTTGTGGGGATGAAACCTGATGGTGATCTTGATATATTCATGAAGGTACTTGTTTCTGGATAGAAATGTTTGATTCCTTTGATATGCAGCGATTACTGATGTAATGTTGTTTTGTTGTCATTAGCTCTTGGAGAGCAAGAGACTAGCCTTGTTGTAGACATCATGAAGGTATTTTCTCGATTCAAGTTGTTGAAGTTCCTACTATGTATGTTGTATCAAGATTTCTTCTTTGATTCTCTTTCCTAGTACCAACATATTTTTGACAAAGATTTTAGGGTTGGACATATGCGCTGATACGTTGGTAGGAGATGAAATGCTCAAGGGTATATCAGGGGGCCAAAAGAAGCGGCTTACTTCAGGTGCATAGTTGGTGTTTCAATTTTAGGTGTTATATCTTTTTTGCAAGTAAGGTAAAGATGTTTGCTGATTGAGAAACTATGTGATTCTCAGGTAAATTACTAGTTGGTCCTGCAAGAGTGTTGTTCATGTATGAAATATCAACCGGGCTTGACAGTTCCACTACTCATCAAATCATCAAGTATCTTAGGCAATCAACTCATGCACTTGATTCCACCACTATTATATCTCTACTTCAACCTGCTCCAGAGACCTACGAGTTGTTCGATGATGTTATACTTTTGTGTGAGGGTCAGATTGTGTATCAGGGACCCCGGCAAGCTGCTCTTGATTTCTTTTCATACATGGGGTTTAGTTGTCCCCAGCGAAAGAATGTGGCAGACTTCTTGCAAGAAGTAAGTTGTGAATAACTAACCACTTGCACTTATCTTTGTAGAAGTCTTTGATATATTGTTCTTTCCCTTGTACACAGGTTATATCAAAGTAGGATCAAGAGTAGTACTGGTCCAATCCTGATCTTCCGTACCGTTACATACCAGCAGCAAAGTTTGTTGAAGCTTTTCCTTCATTTCAAGATGGGAAGAATTTGTCTGAAGAGTTGAAGTTCCTTTTGATAAACGCTATAACCACCCTGCAGCTTTGGCAACTTCTCTCTATGGCGGAGGAGGATGGAACTTCTCAAGACAAGCTTTAACTGGCAAGCGCTACTGATGAAGCGCAATGCGTTCATTTAAAATTTGTTCAGGTAATTGCTCAATTATTTGTTTCTTCAAAAGGCAATCACATTTTACCAGATTGATCATCTGAAACGTTAAACGTTATCTGTTGCGTATTTTGCAAGCACTATGTTCTGTTTTACAGCTCCTTTTTGTTGCTTTGGTCAATGGTCACAATGAGTGTCTTCTGCCGGACAAACATGCACCATGATACAATGATGATTGCAGCCTTATATCTCGGGGTGCTATACTTTTCCATGGTTATTATTCTTTTTAATGGGTTTATGGAGGTGCCAATGTTGGTCGCCAAGCTTCCAGTGCTTTACAAGAATAGGGACTTGCACTTCTACCCAAGTTGGGTCTATACTCTTCCTTCATGGCACTTGAGTATTCCAAATTCACTCATAGAGTCTGGATTTTGGGTGCCAATGAGGCCAAATTTTAAATTTTAACCTTATTTTGATCTTCAACAAGAACTCAGAAGATGATCAAAATGCCGTAAAAGGGTGGGCTATCAAAAGGGTCAAACATCTAACCAAGGCCAAACCAAATTGTGGTCCCAAATCAAATTAACAAGTTAAAAGTATGCATGTGGGTTGATTGATGAAGACTCAAATTATGACAATTGTCAACTTTCTATTGGATTATTTTATTCTCATCTCATTATAACGGGTAAATTCTCTTAACTTAAAATTCATATGACTGAGATCTTATTTTATTAATATAATCACAACATATGCAAAAAAAAATTTGTTTCAGAAGTTAATTTAAATATTAGTTTTGGTCCAAATTCAAATAATGTTATAATAAAATAATTTTATAAGCGAGAAATTATATGGTACCTACCCGTATGTGATACAATATGACAATATATTTGTATTTAAAGTGAAAAATATTAAAAAATATAATGTGAAATCATAAGATATTTGAAAGAGCTAAAATTTGGCCCTTTCTTATTGGAGATCATTTAGAAATTTATGTATAAAAAATAATATTTTTGAGGGCTAAATTATAGCTCTGGCCCCAATATAGTCTCCCTTACTGGAGATGGCCTGACATACTATGTCATTGGATATGATCCTGCAAGTTCAAGGTAAGTCAATCATGGGAGCCCTTCTAGTGAGGACCTTTAAGTTGATGACTAGTTGAAGACTTTTCGGTTTATGGTTTAAAAGACATTTTTTGATCACATTTTGTAATCTCATCCGTTCAGTTTTTAGATCTATATGTGTAGATCAACCCTACAAATTTTCAGCCAAATCGGTGATCGTTAAGGTAACAAACTAGATCAAATTAATGGACGAACCAAATCTGTCAAACATGAACTGTTCAAGTTCATAATTGGTAAATCACACTTATGAATGTCTTAACGATTTTCAATATGGCTGAAATTTTGTAGAAATGATCTACTCATAAATACCTATAAACTGAACGGTCAAGATGTGGATATAAGATCGAAAAATAGGATAAGCCGAAAAGTCCTTAACAAGTCCTCAACTTAAGGGTCCTCGTTAGAAGGGCTTCTAGTCAATCATATATTTCCTTGGTACGTGGCATGAATTGTGAAAGTTAGCACTGTGATGACATTTTAGGTTGTTGAAACTGCAGATTTTTTGGGCAGTTCTTGGTATATTTCCTTTGTGATGAGATTTTTAGGTTGTTGAAACTGCTCTCTTCCGTTTTATGGGATCCTTGGGTTGAAAACTTGAAATATGATAGTTGCCAACACTTTTGGATCTTTTCCCATGTTGGTTGTAAATTGTAATGGCTCTTGGAGGATGCATCATCTCTAGAGGTAAAACTACCATTTTGTCAAGTCTGTCTTCTCTAGAGGATACATCATCACTTGTATATTGCGTTTTGAATTCCAAGTTTAATTAGGAATGTATTCCTCTCTAGATTTTCCAAGTTTAAAGTAGCTGTGTGCAGGTTTCCTTTCAGTATTTGGATTCCAAGTTTAATAAGCTTTTCCTTGTCCTAGCGTATATAAGTAAGATTCATTCCTATTCTTTTCTCATGCTGGGCTTAATGACTATATAAGTACTGGAAGTTCAATAATGTCAGAGGCACCACAGATCGAAATCTTCAAAGAGGAATTATTCTACTCTAAAATGAGCGAAGAGAGAGCACAGCCAATCTTTGAAGAGGAACAACTACCTGCTGCTGTGATTCATATTGCTGACAAGGATTCACAGGCTGCTGGAGACGACTCTACTCAAATCATGCAAGAAAAACCAGAGGCTGCTGGAGAATGTCCGACTGAAAATGACAAAAAGCCGCTTTCTGAATGCATCTTATGCGGTAAGATTACTGATGATCATGACTTTTTCAATTGCCCCGACAGAGAAAGAATCAGGAAGCTGACTTCTTACTGCATGGTATGCAATAAGAAAACTGATCATGACACTCCCGATTGCCCCAGAGCAACTGAAGATGTCCTCAAGAACCTTGCTTATTGCTCGATATGCGACAAGAATACTGACCATGACACCTTCGATTGCCCGAACGAAAATGGATTTGTATGGATCGATGGAGTTAAAATACCCAATGTTTGTGATCTCTGTAGAGTGGTTGGTCATAGGGGTATAGATTGCCCTATAGACTCTGACCATGATCTTGAGTATGGTCTTGACTCGTCTATGGATGACTGGTAATATCAGAGGATTCTTAAACCTGCTACGTAGTCAGTATCCATGGATTGTTTCTCATTTATTTGATGCATTAGACTTTACCAGTTTGATAAGGCATGGTTTCCGTTGTAAAACTCATCAAATTGTGTTTTGTGTTTTACTTATTCCTCTGCAATCTCAAAGCTGTTATGTAACCAGTACCATACATAAATGAATAGAAAGCTTATTGCTTTGAACTCAACTCATTTTCCTTTCCCTTACCCACTCGTACACATCGTAAATTTGAAAGCTTTTAAAAAAGACTAAATCACTCCCTTAGCTTCCCACACAAATCATGTCTAGCTGTTGCAGCTACCATGCAAGCAGAACTTGATGCTGCCAAAGAAGACACTAGCTTGTCATGTACATGCAGCGTCATTGTCTTGTTCTCGGTCATGTTCAAAAGCTCCAATGTCTGATTAAACATAATCACATCAAGCAATAAAAGGATCTAGCTAGTAGCTCCAATAAGAGCGAGTCATCACATAGGTAGTTTACCTTTAAGCAAAACTAGACTTTACCAAAGGATGTGAATCAGAGAACAAACAAAATGTAGAAGTTTAGTAATCTGAACGAAGTGCTTGGTTGAATGTAATTGTGAGGGTAACGTTGCATACTTTCCGCGAACGAGGCCTAACTGTAACATGAAAGGACACTAGAGAAGGGCGTGTTGGCAATCAGAATTATCCGGGGTCGGGTTGGGTCGGGCCGGGCAGGGTTTAGCCCAATCCATTGGGATCGAAACAATACAACGACATGCCGTTTTGTTTCCACAATCGAAGCCAATAAAACCCCCAAAACCCCAAAACACAGTAGTAGAGAAAACGACCTCAGATGGCCTACTCCAAAGCCGTCTCTAGGTTATCCTCCAGATTACAGCCCTCCTTTACCCTCAACAACCTCACAAAAACGACGTCGTCACTCAAATCGAGCCTTCACTTTCCGGCACCCGCTCCCGTCCGACGCACCGTTCGCATTTCCAGGTTATTCATCACTTCTTCCACTTCCGATTCTTATTAGGTTGGAATTGAGTCATCCAAATCTGGAATCTCAGAAATTGTGTGTGTTTGAATGTTAGGTTACCATTGGAATTGAGCTGCGTGGAGTCGATGATGCCGCTGCACAGTGCAATCGCTTCGGCTCGGTTAATATCTAGCTTGCCGATTCAGTCTCAGTGCTGGGGATTAGTTCCTCAAGGTCAGCCTATTTCCTCTAATTTTCACTGCTTTAATACGGTTTTAGATTTTATTTTTTGGTCAGTCAAGTCATAAAGAAACTTAAATTTTTGATCTCTATAGTTTTCGGTAGCTTAGCGGACTGTGATCTTTGGTGCTGAGCTTGTGTTAGGAGATAGCTAGGCGAAATAGCTACTCGGGTGTTTACAATTAGTTTATGGGAAAGGAAGATAAAATCCTTTATAGGATGAACACAATTTGACTGAACTATACATTCCACAATCGACACTCTAATGAACTATGCATCAACAATGAACGAACAAAGTTTACAGCAGATAGTGTTGATAAACTAGAAGTGGGTGGTCTATCGCTCAGCCAAGTTGGTCATGGGATCAAGAGTGCACCCTGGGTTCATTTGGGAGGAGTGTTTTTATATCTAGTGCGTTAGGGTGTTATCATATTGTGTGAAGGTTCCGAATACATTATATTAGTCTTATGGTTCTGTTATCTTATCTAGTTGAATGCATCAAATGCAAATCCTTTGTTCTCGATCATTCACTCCCAAATGGACCTTAATTCTTCCTTTTTCATTTCAGGAATTTCAATGCCTTTATGACAGCACTATCTCTATCAAGTTGTCCCGCAGAGATTTTGTTTTGACGGCAATGTAGGGCTCATGTTGACAGTTTTATTTATGGATTTTAGTAGCATGATCTGTTAAACAGTTTATTGGGCATCAGTGCTTGTCGATTTTCATCCGTTTGTTAGAATGCCTTTGTAAAGGAGGCTAAATCTGTTCCTGCTGAACCAAGCTTGGGGACTCTTAACTAGTTATTTAAGGGAGGTGCCCAATAATGTGTCTAGTTTGCTCAATATCAACTGGCCCCGAGTTACCTGTCAAATTTCAAAGTTGTGTGCCGACACTGGCATTGTAAGGTGATTCAAGTACTCATTTGAAGACTGCTGGACAGTTGCTTATTTCAGAATTCTTATTGCAATACTTTTGGCATAATCTTTGAGAGGGTAAGGTAAAGGAGCCTGAGCCTCTTAGTCGGATCTCATCGCGTAGGGTAGTAGCCATTGTTGAATTCCTATATAACCTCTGTTTTCCCATTCAAATGAAATGCTTAATGCATAGAGAAATGCATTGGGCAATGCCTCAATTGACCTTGTTCTCGAACCCAGAATGTCTTGATTAAGAAATGACTAGAAAGTTGTTTTCTACTATACTAATGGAATTATAGACGATATGAACCTTATTAAGACGCTAATCACGTTACTCTCCACTTTAAACAACAGGGGCAATTGTGTAACTTCGTGTTACACCTATGTTACTAGCTAATCCATATCGGTATCGGCCCAGCAAAATCCTCCAAGGGCCACACATGGCCTCCTTCACCTCCAACTCACTGCAGCAAAAGCACCACCACCACCACTACCTTCTTCACTCCATCACCACCATCTGTAAGTACCCATCTCCTCTCAACGTTTTCGAATATCACTGCCCCTCTCACTTCTTCACTTTCTCACCTCCCAAGCAAACACTTCAACTCAAACACACACTAAAACTCTATCCACTTCCACTAGCTAGAGGAAACATCAACCACATAGTTGCAAAGTTCTCCACCACCACCACCACCACCACATACCATGAACCAAACTCAAAGACCCTGAAAAACTCAGCAACTGAAAAACCTGTAAAGAACAATGGCAGTTCAGTTGTGGAGAAAAAGAGTGAAAAAACTAGGTTCATTAAACAGAAAAGTACAAGGAAGGAGGGTGTGTGGTTTAAAGGTGAGAGTAAGGAAAGAAAGAAGAGAGGTAGTAGTGATGGTGATCAGGTGGGAGAAGAGAAAAAGGGGAGATTTTCTAAGAAAAACAAGGTTAAGGTTAATGTGGACTTGCCTGAAGTTAAGATGAGAGTTGGATTGGATATGTGCTCAAAGAGAGGGGATGTAATGGGTGCAATCAAGTACTATGACTTGGCTCAAACTGAGGAGATTCAGTTGGGTCAGTACCATTACACGGTTCTGTTGTATCTGTGCTCTTCTGCAGCTGTTGGTGTTGTACGTCCTGCTAAGAGTGGGTCTGGGGGGACACGAACTTTGGATACTGTGGATTCGTCTGGTGAAAAAACCGTGGAGTTGAGTAAGGTAAGAGACTCGGAGAGTGGGAATTGGGATGATACTAGCGGAAGTGATGAGAGTGCTGAAAAAATGGAGGTGAGTCCAGGGAACAGGTTTGATGATGATGTGGATGGTGCTTCTAATGAAAAGAGGAACTTAGCTTGGTTTTCTAATGGATTTGTGAAACGAAATTCTCGCCTGTTAGATGGACTGAACAATCCTACCAAAGTTGGAGATGATGGTACAGGTCTAGAAGATGGAAATGTGAAGCAAGAAAGCAATGAGATTCGGGTTAGTGAGGATGTGAAGAAGTATGCTTTACAAAGGGGATTTGAGATCTATGAGAAGATGCGTTTGGATGGTGTCGCCATGAATGAAGCAGCATTGACATCTGTGGCTAGAATGGCAATGTCAATGGGGGATGGGGATATGGCATTCGACATGGTGAAGCAAATGAAGTCGATGGGAATAAATCCTAGACTGCGTTCCTATGGTCCTGCATTATCTGCCTTTTGCAGTAGTGGCAATATTGACAAAGCGTTTGCTGTTGAGAAACACATGTTGGAGCATGGTGTCTATCCAGAAGAGCCTGAACTGGAGGCCCTCTTAAGAGTGAGTGTTGGAGCTAGAAAGGGTGACAAGGTGTACTATATGTTGCACAAACTAAGAACAAGTGTAAGGAGGGTCTCACCCTCTACTGCAGACTTAATTGTGAAGTGGTTTGAGAGCAAGGAAGCGTCGAGAGTGGGAAAGACAAAATGGGATGAAAGATTGATAAGGCAGGGCATTGAAAATGGAGGTGGAGGGTGGCATGGGCAGGGTTGGTTAGGGAAAGGAAAGTGGTCAGTTCTACGTACAACTATTGGATCCGATGGCTTGTGCAAATGCTGTGGGGGGAAATTGGCCACAATTGATCTTGATCCTGTAGAAACAGAAAACTTTGCTGAATCAGTTGCATCTATAGCTATAAAGAGAGAGAAAAATTCAAGCTTTCAGAAATTTCAAGTACGTAAGGTCTCCAACAATGCTTATTGCTTTTGATCTTGCATGGTTTGACTTCAAAAAGGCCGAAATTGTATTATGCAGAAATGGCTCGATTATTATGGACCCTTTGAAGCAGTGGTGGATGGAGCTAATGTAGGTCTTCTCAGCCAGAAGATATTCATCCCTTCCAAGGCAAGTAGCTTGATGCTTAAGCACATAGAACAGAATCTAACAATGTGTTCTTATTAATCATTGGTTCACATTAGTATGGTGAATTGTTTAGGTCAATGCTGTCGTTAATGGCATACGCCAGAAGCTTCCTTCAAAGAGATGGCCACTCATTGTTCTTCATAACAGGCGTATCACTGGAGGCCGAATGGATGAACGGGTTAATAAGGCGTTGATTGAGAAGTGGCAAAATGCTGATGCTCTCTATGCAACACCTACTGGGTCAAATGATGATTGGTAAACAAGTGCTATGTGCATAGTTTGTACTTAAAACTGTTATTTTAAATGTTTTATCACTTGGATAACACATTACTAATTTGAAGTGCCGTCATTTTCAGGTACTGGTTGTATGCTGCAATTAAGTTCAAGTGCTTACTTGTGACAAATGATGAGATGAGAGACCATACATTTCAACTTCTTGGGAATGATTTCTTTCCAAGATGGAAAGAAAGGCATCAAGTGAGTGGGGATCTCTAGGATAATAAGAATTATCTTTAGTCAACACTCCACTAGATTACTTGGTCCAAATTGCTTATACACTTTCAGTCTGCAATACTTGATTTTCTGTATAATTTATGATCCCTTTTATCTAACAACTAATTTATCATCTTTAATTGTAGGTGCACTTCAATTTTTCTGAAGGTGGTCCAGTGTTTCATATGCCTCCTCCTTGTTCTGTTGTAATTCAGGTAAAAATCAATCAACTCTGCCACTGTAAGTTAACTTGATTTTGATTAGAAGGCTGTAGATATTGATGTTCCGTGGTGAAATATGTTCACAGGAATCAGAGGAAGGGCACTGGCATATTCCAGTTGTATCAGAACATGGTTATGAAGCCGAAAGAATGTGGTTATGCATCATGCGAGCTAAATCACGTGAGGCAAGGAAGGATTCTGCAACCAGGCCTAAAGGTAATTTGTGAGTGTAACATTCATGGTCTTATCTACAAATATTGAGTTGGCAATATCAGATAGTTCAAAGTAAAATCCGGAAGGTTTAAACAAGTGTATTTCAGTTTAAAGTGGTACTCATAATATGTGAAATGATACATATTCCTTAAACATTTCATAGGTTTGTAGAGCATGATATTCTCTGCATCTTTATAAGTTATCGATTCTAAAGTCATACATCAAGTGTGTATCGTGCAAATACTTTGATGCTTGTTCTGTCTATGAATTACATTATCCATATCAGGTTGCTTTTCATTATAGTGCAATCACTGTTGTATTTATACCTTACCTGAATATCTTTGTATGGAGTAGATGACGAGCCTCCACACCATAACAAGGCATTTGCTAGGTCAGCTATGAGAACTGGTATTCAGTCAGAACCGTTGAAAAGTAAAAACCACAAATACACAAAAGACCGACCTCAGGAAATTCTCAAGAGTCTGAAAGCTATTCTATCAGGATCCACTATCACAAATCATCGTTCAATACTACCAGAACTTGAGACTGCAGAGAAGATTGGTGGATGTACCATCGACTTTCAAATATGAAGGTAATGGCTATATTGCTGAGGACTTTCAACAAGGCACATAGGTCATGATTAAACTCCCAACGTTATTTTTTTTTCTATAGCTGGGAGCTGATTTTCTTGCTGGAGAAGTATGTAGATTTTCCACTGCAGAAAGTACTTTCTGCTATCAGATTTTTGTAGCTCAGAGCTAGATTTTGTTCTTCTCCTTTTGCACGCCTGTTGGTGCAAAGTTGAATTATTGAAAGAATGATAGGATTCGATGGTCCATTTTCTGTAGCATTTGACTTCATAGTCATAGTGATAGTCATAGTGCTCTGCTCTGTATATAATTGCAATTTTCTCTTGGGGTGAAATATGATAACATTTGATCTATGATTTTGATAATCTGGCCTCTTCTGAATGAGAATTAAGATTAAGATGATCCAAATAGAATCTAATCACATTGTGCACTGCAGCTCAGCCATGAATCTCCTGCTGGAAGTATCAGGAAATGCATCAAGTAAATAAAAACAAATCTGTAACTACAAATCTGTAAATAAAAACAAAATAAATGATATATAAATTCTCCTCACATGCATATTTCAGGTTTGATCAAGCTAATCTGTAACTACAAACAGTCTCTATTACTTAATTACCAAACAAAAGGGTTCGATTTCAACCGGAAAATCTCATAATTTTGTCATAATCCTATAGTAAAAGAACAGTTACAGAGCTTTCATCCTCCAGTCACTGTACTTTGATGGAGTTGTCAGTTAGGTACTGACTCACTGCATGGTTTTTTAACCTTTTCTCCTATAAACTGAAAAGTAACGAACACAAGATCACGGGCTGCAGTTGCATTTTGTCACCTTCCTCCTTTCTTGAACATGCAGGGGATCACTGATGTATCCATAGCATAGCATGGGAGAGAATCAATATATCCTCTTTTTAATGTGTTGGTTTCTTCTCTCTTTCTCTTAGCTCAAAAACAAAACAATCCCACATTGCTTATCCTCCTACCTTTTACTCTTGCGAGCTTTCCAAGACCTCAGAAGAAGTTCAAACATGGAGAAGATGGAGGACTCTATACCCTGTTCAGGGAAACAAGGAGATTCAGAAGACGAGTCCAAGGAGGTTGTGAACTTTGACAAGTCTCTCCAGGTACATGATTTCCAAACCCCCAATATTGATTTGTATACTTCTTCTCTGTTGTTTGAGGTGTTAAACTTTTGAGTTTGAGTTTGAAGGAACTGAAAGACTTGAGCTCCCAACTTCATTATGCTGCTGAATACTGTGAATCAACCTTCTTGGCTGCCCAAGAAAAGAGAGCGTGAGTCCTGTTCACTAAGCATTTTTCGCTTTAATGTTCATTGGAAAGATTGAAGATAACTAAATTTATGTCTAAAACGAAGTAGTTTTAGTGAATGACTAGGAATGGTTATTTTTGGCAGTGTGGTGGAAAACACAAAAGAGTATGTATGCAGAGCTGTGATTACTGTTGTTGATCATCTCGGATGCGTTTCTGCTAACCTCAATGGCCTCATTTCCGAGACTAATGAATTTTCAGACGCCGAGCTGCGAGTAGATTGCCTCAAACAAGTAACTTATCATTAGCTAGTTTTGTTCAAAGCTTCTGTACTTGTTGCATCATATCAGTAACTAAAGAATGAACTTGCTTTTGTGTTTGATAGAGAATTCTCCTGTGTGAACAATTTACCCACAAGCTTGCTCTCACAAGAACAAGATGGCATGAGACTTTGCCGAGGCATAGCGCACGTTTTCTATTTGCACGTAATTCTTCCACATACCATTTCAATTTCTTCTTTTACTGCTATTAAAACCCTGTCACCAACATTTTTCCCCCTTCGTCTTTGGTTTTGTGATCAGCTATCAGACATGATGAGAAATCTAATGAAGATATGAGGTAATCTTGTCATTGTCTAGATATTGTTGAAATGTATGGTCCTTCGGTCCTGTCTTGAAATCAAATTGGTGAGTTTGATCCATTTATGCAGGGATTCTGGAAAACCAGCCTTTCGGAAAACTATTGACAAGCATGAATTTGAGAAAGAGGAAGCAATGCCACTTTTCGTGTACACTTACTCACACAAACCATCTTTGTCCAAGGATAATGCTAATTCAGCTTTAGGTGACATTGTGTTTTCATAATGTACAGTATATATTTTCTATGATGAACAACTGTCTGTGATTAACATGGACTACTTCCTCCATGTAGTGCCTGTTCGTGATGGCCTATCAATCCTTTCCAGAGGTCCAAATCCTACATTTCATTTTCAGGTTAGTAAAATGCAGAATATTAGCACACAACATGTCATTTTAAGTCTTGATTTCATCTCATCTATGTCCTATATCTCCATTTCAACACTGTGTGTTGGTGATCTGTTGCAGGAAACTCGGAAGAAAGGACGCAACATTAGGAAATCTGGGCAGGGTGGTGACATTTTTTCACTCATGAGACGAGCTAGACGAGCAATGTGAAAACTGAAAACTCCTGAAACGCTCCATATATGTATTTCCAGTGGCAGCTAGACTTATGTTGATGCTCATCATATATGTCGATCAGTTGATGCGAACATTATTCATATGCTTGTTAATATATGTAAAAGAAGGGGTAGCCAGATATAATATAGTCCAAGGCCCTCTGCTTCCAGTCATATCTTAAGCAATGCAACAAAGTTAGGGAAGTGAAATCCACACTCCGGATACTATTTGGACGATTTTCTCTTTTATTTGGGTATAACAAAAGCGGGTGAGTTGAATGAATCCTGCAATTACATATGGTAGCTAGTTCCTAGCTTTCTGGTCTGACCTCAATCCCTTGAACAAGGAGACCAGGCTGCATACCAGGACTATGTATATTACAACAAATCATTTCCAACTCCTGGTCTTCGTCTCCTTGACAGTGAAACTTACCCAGCTCCATCTCCAGCCACCCATCCGCCCTCCCTTCATTTGGAAATTTATCTTCCTTGGTTTTGAAAACTTCTTCCGAACCTTCTTTCCATATGAGCGATCTCAGCTTCTAAATCTCTTCTGCGTGACAGAAACGAAGTGCGCTTCATGCCTGCTGTTTGTTCCTGCAAACCAGGACATTCATAATCAAAGCCATAAGCTCTTGCACCAACTGTGACCACCACAGGCCGCCCTAGATGATATGAATTAAAGACTTCACTACTAGCATTGTACACCAGATAAGCTTTATACGTCGTGCATGGTGAGAGCATGCGCGTTTCGATTCTCCCACGGATTTCAAACCAACCTACCATACCATATTGCTCCGACGCATCCTTAAACCTGGACTGATTACTAGTCAGAGATTTTCGTCTCCAATATGGAGCAGTATTATCCCAAGCAATCCTGAGGCGCTTTGCAGCTATCATATAGCACTTCTTCCCGCTCCATTTGTCCAATGAAAAGCTCATGTTTCCGTCTTCGATGAGGACGGGGTTGTCGCAGAGAGTCATGTAGAGCTCCTTCTTGGATTTTGAAAAGGGAAGGGAGTTGGACTGGGAAAGGATCGCGTGTGTATCAGGTGGGATGAACTTGTCCCAGACTGCGTCGGATTCTGCGGCTGACTTGATAACCCTAGAAAGCAAGGAGAGCCTGCATGCGTCTGGAGGACTTGTTAACGAGATAACGTGGGATATGCATCCTTCCGGCAAGTCTTGCAAGTCTAGCTGCTTCTCCGACGTAAGACGCCCCCTTTGTTCTTCGCTAACGGTGGCTCCGGTGACGTCAAGTGATCTTTTGGGGGCCATTATATATTGAATGACATGTTTCGGCCTTTCACTTGTATTTATAGTATGGTGATCTTCTGAAACCTAAACCGACAAACAAAGGGATTTGGACTATTGCTACTTTGCTAGTATTAAGAATTTGGCTCGGATTAGGTTAGGGTTTTAAAAGAATTAACTAGTAGGGCTTCCTAACTAGATACAGGTGAATTCCCAGAAATTCAATCAAAAATAAGGAATACCCAATTTTTTAGGATCGTTTCTCTCGTTTGGATTCTTATCTCGTGGAATTAGCAATTTTCACACGAAAATAATCGTAGAATTTAGGAGCTTAAATTTTTGACTTGAATTTCTCACAAAATAGACGTCATTTGTTAATTCCCTTAACTAAGGTTAGTGTGAATACAAATTCTTGTCATTTTCAAACTTTACATCATGAAATCCAAACAATGAAATTCTAAATTAATGGAATTTAAATTCATGAAATTGTAATTCTCATGATTTTAAAATTTCTATGAAAATTGAAATTACTTCATCCAAACGCAACGTAAGAATTTGGCTCGAATCAGGTTTGGGTTTAGGGTTTAGAAGAAGATATTGATGCTAAAAGAAAACCCTAATTAAGAATAAATCAGAATTATCAGTATGGAAAGACCATACAAAGCTAGAGAAAAACTTGAGCAAATGCATTACTGTTAATTTCTACAAGCCGATCAACTCATATCGATCTAGAAAGAACAATCAAATCAATGCACGAGTCAAATTTCACTCCAACTTCACCCTAGTCATATTTCACAATCCGACTTCACTATCCTCAGTTGGAAGGAAGAGAACTATACATAGAAATACAAGTATTATAGAGAGCGTATTCAGCGCACCCGGGTGCGTCGCACACCCGTCCATCTCCGCCGTCCATTTGACGCGGACTTTTGACTTTTTCAAAATAGACGGCGGAGATAGACGGGTGCGCGGCGCACCCGGGTGCACTGTATAACTTTCTGAGTATTATCCTAGTAATAACCAAGAATATTGTGTCTTTCTCTATGTCTATCTGCCCTCTCA
The DNA here is from genome assembly GCF_000184155.1 of Fragaria vesca subsp. vesca. NCBI lineage: Eukaryota > Viridiplantae > Streptophyta > Magnoliopsida > Rosales > Rosaceae > Fragaria > Fragaria vesca. The sequence continues at coordinate 3,677,599 of NC_020491.1, forward strand.
CTCCTTGTCCTTCTCTCTATTGCTCAACTCTTCGTTGTTCCTCAAATCAATGTCGAGCTGTTGGACTTCTTAGACCACTCAACTTCTCGAGCTTTTCTAAATATGAAAACCTCTTGGTGCTTACAGCAGGTGGTGGTTTGCTCATGATCTTATCACTGTCTTCTTTGTAGTAACTCTCCTTGTTATTCTTCTCCGCAAAGTTCTCCGTATCTAGATCTTGATTCCATCCCATGAACTCAAACAATGTCTTTGAACTCGGTGTCCCTGTGCAACTCAACCTGTCAGGATCTTCTGAGGCAAATGAATCCACTGAAAGCCTCCTGTTTGCTTTCTCCGCTCGCGTTTTCTTATCAGCATAAAGGACATCATCTATCATCGACATGACATTAAAAGCCAAGCTTTCTATTACCCTTGAATAGCTCTCCAGGATAGCATACCCGACATCCTGTTGATATGTACAATAAGCATGTATGGTTATTACTTAATCATTTACTTCATCCTATGAAAATGTGTATATGATAATAAAGAGTAAATATTTTCTTTGTACCTTATTGTATTGGATTTTACTTATGTCAAGTGCAGATTGGGGAATTCCTGGGAACTTCTGTTTGATTATGAGTAAGACAGTCTCTGCTCTCTCTTCAAATCGTTCCCTCTTCTCGAAACTCACCCCAGAACTCCATGAAGACTTGCCATCCTTGTGGCTAATCTTCCTCTTCCAAATCACAATGGAGGCCTCAATCCTGTCTTTGAGGTCGAGCACTTTGTGCTCTGAGGACAAGTCCATGCTCATTAGGAATTCTAGAGGGTCAAACTGTTCCTCAGTTATGCTCTTGTAGATTGTATCACCCAAGCTAGCTCTACCATTCTATAAAAAAAAAGTAAGATAGACAGTGAATTGGTTTAGTTTGATCAATCTATTCTATTTGAGGTTTAAGAGTAGAGTCTTGTATATACCTTGGGAAGGGATTCAATGTAGTTCTCAGGTACCTCCATTTCTGATAGTACTTGAGCATTGATTGCCATTGCTGCTTTTAGTACCTGGTTGACAGACTCCTTCTGAAACTGCAGCCATTTTCGACACTCATCCGATAAACCTTCTGATGGTACTTTGACAGTTGGTAACCACCATTTTTCATCATTTCTATTTGGTTTGCTACTTTTCTCATCATCTTGGGCATCTCTTTTCACATACCAGAACTCACTTGGGTTTGCAAAACTCTCCAGGTGTCCCTGTTCATCCACATGTAGCAAATCGTTAGAAAAAGGTATACAATCCAATTCTAACATGGAAGGAGGAACACAAAAGTGTACTTACAAGAAGCATGGCGTCGAGCTTGCGTAAGGCAGGGATGTCCATATGCAGATCCTTCCTTTGTTGAGTCACCATTATCTATCATCATTGATAAAAAAAGAAGGTTTAATTAGAAAGAAACAAATAGCTAGACTTATGCTTTGAAACTTTGCATTATGTATATTGAAAGAGACAAATCTATATGAACCTCCATGTTTGTTCCATTTTGTTGTGAAGGGACAAATTCAACAATGTGATCAGTCACAGACAGAAGCCAGCCAATTTCTTTCACCCATCTCGCTTTCCTATCAGGAGACATGGGCTCTAGCTTCCTTGTTTCTCCAAAAACAGATGCTGCATTGTCATAGACACAAGGATAAGAAACAATAAGAACATAACTCAGATATTTCCTAAGAATTTTCTGTAATGAACAAACTAAAACCAGGTATAAGGAATGCTTGTTAAATATGTACCTGCTAGATTTGTTATGGCATTTGATAAAGCCAAAGCTGAAGATACACCCTTTCCACCACCTGACATGTCTTCACCCAAAAGCAGCTTCGAAAACCTTTCCTTCATCAATTCCATATCTGAGAAACATAGACAAACAAGTTAGTATCACACAAATGCTTAATTAGAGATGATCATATGTTGAGCTTGTCTTATTTATATTACCTGATGGCCCGTTGCATTTAGGAGTTGCAATCTTTTCGGCTTGAGGTGATGGGGGCTCTTCTGCAGCAGCACTTAACAATTGTTCATCCTCATTCACATCATGATCGAATACCAAATCCGGTAGATGTCTCCCAGCTTGGAACTCGAACATCCGTTTCAACTGGAAAGATTTCGTTTTCTGCATTGTTTTTTGGGTAGCAAAAGCTCGGACCATTGTGAATCAGAAACAAGCTAGGAAAAGCTAATGAAACACAAAAGCTAACGAAACTCTTGGTTAAAATCCTCTTTCTTGGGATACAAACAACAATATCTATATGTTGTTGTGTGGGAGAAAGAAGGAGAAAGAAGGAGAAACAAGTAGGGAGAGATATAGTAATGCTTCTCCCAAAATCGAAAGAGGAATGGGGAATGATCGAAAAAATGTTTTCGTTTGGGGTTAATTTACAGTGTTGAGGTTTAGCAACAGTGCAGAGATGAAGGCAGTTTTGATTTTCTGTTTGTATAGCTGTGGGGAACGTGGGGTGCATACGTTTGTGACAAGTAGAAAAAGACGTGAATTCTGAACAAACTTAACTAATTCAGGTAGTAACTTATTGAAGGGGGTTGTAGCTTATCGTTTCTTGGAATGAATGGCCGAACTTGTTGTTCTTATGTAAAATCCAAAATGGCAGTAATTTTTTCTCAAACACTCAATCTAGCTATCTGTTTTTACCTCTTACCGTCAACGGCGGGCAACCGGTGGTTCTTTTATGATTATTTTTGACATACAAGAGTCGTGGGGTAGTAAGAAGTTCGTTGACTCCTTTTGCTAATCATAGTTTGTTCGCTTATAAAACCGTGTGGTGCATCTAGATCTATGATAATAGTAAATTTGAAAAGTATCTCGATATATAGCGCGTGAATGACAATAGTATCTCGACACATACGCGCATGAAATACTTCCTAGCATTATCACCGTTATTATGCATAGAAAAGAAGCTAGCGATCTAATAAAAAAGTTATGTGTATGTTGCGATAAAGCTATAATCAGAGCACATAACAAATCATCTAAACCCTTTTAGACAATGTATCAAGAACATACGCACCTTATGCTCAAGAATCCATAAACCTTTGAGATCCACCAGTTGAAGAATGTATTAAAACGAATCAAAGATCAAAGCGCTCAGCTATGTTTGCTTGGAAACCAAACCCTAATAACGACTCCTTGTCAAAACTAGATAGCATAAGCTGTTGTTTGCTCTTCCTCTCTTTCATTTTCACACCTTGCTTCATTGCTACACTTATTCATTGGCAACATTTCACTGCATAATACAGTTCATTGTATCCATTTTGTAGCCTTAATCATCTCCGTTATGCATAATTATCTCCATCAACATTTACCCTCCTCTGTAATTACATGAATTAATCTTATCCATCAGCCTCAATCATATCTTTCATTTTCATTAACCAGATTGGCTTACCGTTTCTTAATATTTTTTCCATTTGCAGTCCATTTGTTTTTAACAGCTTGCAAATTGTGAGAGAGTTGCTGCCCACTTCTCTCCTGTATTTAGAGACGACGTGATCCTCACTATCAGATTTTTTTTTTCCTCCCATTATTTGAAAATAGCTTCACGTACTAGACATGTTGCATCGTTGCCAGTTCACAAATGAAAGTCAAATATACAGGTGATAATTAAAAAAAAAAAAAAAAAAAAATCAACCAAAACCGACCAGACCAAGAAATAGATATCCATTGGGTCGCTGTAAGTCAAGCCCAATCACAAACCGAGGGCCACATGCTTCTAGGGCGAAAGGCCCAAATTAGAACAAAGGTAAACCTGGGTCTTGTCCACTAGCCCAAATCAGTGATAGTCATAAAGAACACAACTCATAATTAAAGCACAAATTCATGTTTTATTTATAAAAAAAAATATAAATTCGTGTAAAACTTATATTTCAAAACCAAAATTCCAAGGTCACTAGTTCAAAGTCTTTGAGTTGTTGAAATGAAGTGTGGTACTCTTACTTAACCGTTATGTGTTGGGTTTAATGAGTTGTTACAATCTTACGATAATTTGTTAAAAAGTGAATTACACCAAATTAGGATACTAGGAAATTGAAATCCTTTCCCTCCATCAAAACTCGAGGTTCCAATAATAGCATGAAAGGGTGGTCACATTCACTCAATCTATCTATATGTCTCTTAAAATGCAAAAACCTCATTAATATTGTACTATTTTCTGGTCAAGTGAATCTAGCCAAATATATATACCCCATTTCAAAATAAATTGTTGTAGCTACTACTTAATTAATACCCAGAAGCACTCATTCATGTTCTTGTTGGTTCAAGTTAAAGATATGACTGTTGTTGTTATTGACTCTTGTTAGCTATGATATCTGAGTAGTGGTTAGAATTCAAATTTCAAAACCATAAACATATGGTATGGACCAAACAGTATTTAAGTATCAACCATTCAACCAAAAGGGGAAATGAGATTGGTGAAGATGTTTAAACTTATTTATGACAAGCACCAAAAGAAATGAATGAAAACATTGCTACTTACCCCATCAATTACCATGCAAGAGTCCTGTGACTGTATTCAAATTTCTCATTTATGGTTTAACTACTTTATGTTAACCACAGACTTAAGCAGAGGCTTTCTAAGACCTCTCTAGTATCCCAATAGCATTGCAGGACAGGCCAAAACTTAAAAGTTGTTCTTAACATGTATGATTGGTTTTGTTTTTCTTGCTGTGTTTTTCTACCTGTTATGATTCTAAATTAGTTTTCTATAGAATTCTGCAGGCCGGCAACGCCAGAGTGGGATACTTTTGAGTCGACTTGTCCATACACTTTAGGATGTTGATGATGAAGATCGTCGAAATTGTTATATGCACAAAATAGTCTACAGTATTATATATATCCAGAGGCTGCAAAATGCTTGCGATAAAAGCTGCAGTGATGAGCATACGTAGTATTTGCCACAGCCGGCCATGGCAGTCAATTAAATCAATATGGATGAGAGAGTTGCGACAATTAATAGAGTAGGAGTTGAATATGACAATGCCTCAAACCATACGCAACAGCCAACAAGTTATTTGATGCTCCTCTATTATTGTCCACAATCCATGGGAAGCAAGTAGGAAGCAAGTGAGATACACAACAAATCCTTACAAACAAGATCTAGTGATCTACTCAATTTCCATTCACACAAAGACAAGAAAAAGCATACTTCCCATTCTCCTCCAAAATGAAGTCATGGATGTATGTTATAAAATATCAGTGCTACAAGACTAGAGTATGAGATTTAGCAAAAATCATAATCAAATAAAAGCATCGATAATTTACGACTCTTAAGAATACGATATTTATTGAAACCCGATTAGTTTTTTTTACCATTTTGATTCTATTTTCTACTTTTGGATAGTCTTTCAAACAACAAATTAAAGGTTATTGATGAAAGAACATAGTTATTGCACGATCGGTGGTAGTTAATTTGCTAGTGTTTGATTCCATGGTTTGGTGTTTATGTACGGCAAACCCCATTTTTAGTACCTAAAATCCTGCATTGATTTTCTTGTCTAATAAACAAAGAAAAAGGAATAGCCTATGGCACCAAATCTTGGACTGTTTGCTCTATGCCATGTCCCCATGAACTTTCAGGTGAAGGTGGGCACACTCAATCTCTTCAAGTCAATGCTCCCAACTCCGCTCCTGTTCTCTGGATCTGAGTCACTCCCATCTCACTCTTCCAGTTTCAACTTGCTAGTGAGTTGTTCTTCATGGAACTCATTGCTTCTCATTGCTTCTCTTTTGTTATGATCTATGAAGCTTTGTGCTTGATCTTCAAGCTTGTTAGTGTCTTTGTTCTCAACTTTGTCTTTGTTTTCAGGTAGATACTTGGTTTGAGACTTGATCAATGCTGAGAGAGAACCATCTCACAGTTCAGGTAAAAGGGTCTCAGTTTCTTTCTGGTAATTTTACTCTATGCATGGAAACATTTAATCTTTTCAGTATTGTTTGAATCTTTATGCAAGATAAATTAATGGGCAGATGGCATTTTATCCTTTGGCTTTTCTTCTGTTTCAAATTTCACTTCTTTTTCAAGAACAGTTTCTCTCTTTCTCTTTGTCTTTGCATTCGTCAGCTTCCTCATTTGAAACTTTCAAAAGCAGAATCTTCTTTCTTTTTCGCGTGATTTAACTTTAATTATTGTTTATGTTGGCGGCAACTAATGATTTGTTTCTTCTGTGTCTCACTCTTAAAGCAGAACCAAATTAGCATTATTCATGTCTGTTGCCAAAGACAATCTTCCAGAAGATTAGCTAGAATATCCCAGACCAAGTAAGTTTTTTCATTACTGATGATTTGCCTGTTTTAGTTTTTCCATTGAATTTGTGTATTATTAGTACTACTATACTAAGATATAGTAGAATTTGACATTCTGACTTTTTCTGATTGTAATTTTCTATTACATAGAATATGCCTCAGGATGGTCCAAAATCAGCTGTGTACAGATCATTCATTACATGTGAGGATCCTAAAGGAGTTGTGGATTGTGGGATGATAATGAGGAGATCCAAAAGCAGTGGTGGTTCACAGATAATGGATAAGCAGAAGAAGATCGAAATCCGAAGAAATTCGAAGAATTCAACTAATAGATCATCTTCACTGGAGTTGATCTCTCAAGAAGATCAGTTTCAGAGTTCATCATCATCATCTACTTTTCAGCTGATGGAAGTTTCTAGAGGAGCTCAGAGGCTGAACCACATGATAGATTCCTGGTCAAATGAGAAGAACAGATTTGATCATGGCCAGTCCAAGGACATTGCAAAGGATTTGCTAAAAGGAGCGCTTGATTTGCAGGAGAGTCTTGTTATGCTTGGGAAGTTGCAAGAAGCTTCACAGTACATGAGTACCTTGAATAAAAAGCACATGGAAATGCCCCAAAGAGCTTATTGGAATCGCTATGGAGATCAAGATTATGTGAAGTCAAGGGTTTCTTCTGAGGGATACTCTAAAAGGAATAGTAATGAGGAACTCAAGAAGGTGATCAGAGACAGCCTTGTGAGGCAGAAATTCTTAGAAAATACAAGCACTGCTGAAAAGGGTTCTGCTTATTCTCCTCAAACATACAGGGATTCATATTCAGAAAGTACTCCTTCCACAAGTTCAAGCCAGTCTTCTATGTATCATAATACTAGTGAGTATTCCAGCATTTCATCACAAAAGGCAAAAGGTCCAAGTCTGATTGCCAAGCTCATGGGAATAGTAGAGTACCCTTTAAAATCTTTGCAGGAGGGTGAGAAGGTTTCAAATCCGCAGAGACCTGCTTTTGAAATTGATAAGCCAAAGGTGAGGAAGCCCCAGACTGTATCTCAAAGTGTTGATCCAGGAAAGAGGACCTTAAAGGAAGTTCTTGACACGATGCGGTTTAAAGGTCTTCTGAGAAACAATTCTTTTGAAGAGCCTAAGTTTGACATTCATCATTCTAGTCATTTGGAATTGGAGAAAAGTTTCGCTGGTGTTAGTCCACCTATTGTGCTGATCAAGCCGATTTCTGTTCAATCCCCAGAAATGGAAGCAAAAGCACCAATTGTTCGGGGAGAGGAAGCTTTCTACAACAGAAGGGTGCCTAAGAAATTGAGAACACAAGAAGAGGTTTCTCCAAAAACAATGAGTGGTAAAGAGGGAGCTTTGAAGTCTGACAAAGTGAAACAAAAACTTGAAGTAGAAGAGACACCAAATAGAAAGACTAGCAAAGAAGAAGGAGCTAGAAAGCATAGAGGAGCAGTGGACAAACATGGAGAAAAAGAAACCAAGACGAAAGAAATGGCTGCAAGAAAGTTGAAAGCTTCTCAACCTGTACTTCACAAGCCACAGAAGGAGGCAATTGACAAGAGGGTTGATAAGATCCAAAAGGTGGCTGCTGTTAACAAGATGTCCGCAGAGAAGGATCCAGTGAAAGGTAAAACTGTGTCAAAAACAAAGTCTGAAGATCAAGAAAATGTGACATCGGCCAAGGCAAGAAAGCCAGAATCTGGATCAAACACCAGAAAGACTCGAGTATCTCGACAACCAAGTACTGTAACAAGCACAGGTTCCAAACGTTCAACAGCACAAAATGCAGAGTCTATTTCCACTGAACGCAGAAGGAATCAGTTGAGGAAGGAGCAGCCAGTCAAGGAGCCTACAGGAGTTAAATCAGTGGTAAGTAATCCTCATAAAATTCCCTTTACTGGTCCAAACAAACTTTATTTCCTTCTGTTTTACTTTGTTCAAAATTATGTGCATCTCTGTTTTTAGTAGAGAAACTGAAGTGTCCAAACCACACTTTACCATACAGGTTAACTTAGGAAAATAAGAAAGAACTAATGTGGTACACTTTTTCATGCAGACCAAAAATGTTGCGAGTGAAGAAATTGTCAGGAGAACTGATATCAGTGATAAGAGTGAGTCTTCTCTGATCAGCTTCAATACTGATCCTGCAGTTCATCTCATTAAAAAGGAGGAAAAGAAGACCTATGGATCTCAGAGTGAAGGTATGGCACTCTTTAATTCTTCACTTCACTATAAGATGCCTAAAGTTTCATTTAGTAAGTATCTTGTAAATGCTGCTCAAGTGTCTCATGGCATTTTTTACCTTTGTATATGGGAAGATTTGCATTATTAAAAGGGTAGGTTGTAATGTTGTTTTTCCTTTTTAACCTTAGGGTACTGCAATAGTCTCCTGAGTTCTCTTTATGAAGCTACATCACTGAGCTCCATGCAAGAAACAAATTCTGAAACTGCAGAACAAGTTTTTGAAGACATCAGTCAGAGTGGAAAGAATGAAAAAACAGTTGGAAGTGAAGATAATCTCGGAGAATTTCTTTTGAGCAGTGCATCATTTCTGAGTCATGCGGAAGAGTTTTTCAATCTTGATGTGAATGGCTCTACAATCTTCCAAACACCTTCTATCTCCAGTTCTGCAATGTGCAGCACAAGACTAGTTTTAGAATGTGCAAGTGAACTACTCGAGTGCAAAAGTTTTCAACTTTCACAAACAGTTAGTCCTCTGTCACTAACATTACAAGGCAAGTCAAGAGTTAGCATACCGTTGGACAAGTTGGTGGAGGATGTTTGTATTGGGATCGAGAATCTGAGAAGATACAGCAAGCTTGCTGGTGAGAACCTAATTGCAGATAGTCTGTACTCAATGTTGGAGAGAGATGTAATGTGCAAAGGAGTAGGGAAAGGAACATGGGATTTGGGTTGGAGGAATGGATTTTCTGGCGATGAAGCTGAGCAAGTAGTAAGTGACATAGAAAGACTGATTTTCAATGGACTGATTGAGGAGGTATTTGGATAATCATACTTAATTTTATACAGGTTTAAGGTAACCATAGCACCCTGTTCTTTTCTGTACATATATTCAGCCCTAGAGTTTAGGAAGTGAGTACTAGAAACTCTACCCTTGATTGGCATCTGGAGGCTATCATCGTCTTTTACATATGCTTCTCAACAGTTGGATGACATGTTCTAACCTTAGAGGCAAGATAAAGGGGAAGTTCAGCAAATTAGGATCATAATTCTTGTGTTATTGTAATTTCGAAAGTTCAAATTGTTTCCATATGTAATTTTCTTCAAAATTCAGAACCACTTTAAGAAACATAAAGATCTGAAACCAGTCCTTGCAGAAAACTATATGATATGACTTGGTTGTATCACTTGTATGCATGCTATGAATTCTTGTGTTATCTGAAAGCAGATAAACAAGAAATACTCAGTCATACTACCCCACATACATTACATTTTTGAAACCATATCAACAAGTCTATTTGTTCAATTCTGTATAGAAAGATTTATGGATAAAATGGATATCACACATTCTGTGAAAACAAAAGAACAAGCTAGAGTAGCTAGTTTAGTGTTGTCCAAAGGGTATGCATATCTGTGCTCAAATCAAGAGAAGAGACTGAATGACTAATTACTCTTTTAAATCACCAAAGCAGGCAAATTGAGCCTTAATACATCCAAATCATATGCATAAACAAGTTGTTGAAAGGTCACACAACCCAGCTAGCACTAGTGTCTTTTTAGATGACTTGGACCAGTTGCAATGACTTCTTGGCTATGCTATATTCTTCAGTTATATGCATAATTGTGGATCTGAATTAGCAACCAAATGAGAACACTCACAATAATCACAAATTCACAGAACACTAACAAGACCCAAAATTGTGAAGAATTAATTGAAACAACTAATCAAGTCAAAAAAATCTATCAAAAAAAAAAAAAACTAATACAAGTCAAAAAAAGGGGATTAATGATTTTATTTTTATTTTTTTTGAACAGGAAAGGGGATTAATGATTAAGCACTGATATAATGCTGATGGATTACAAAGGGGCATCGTGGAGGCCGCTCTGAGGCTCCACCAATTCAGAAGATAAGGACACCATCTACTAGACTACTACTTCAACCCTTTATACAGAACTCGATCATTCTTACCAGGATCATGGACACTTCCATTACAGAAATATGAAAATTCCAATAATACTGCCCTTACGATGATGAGGGTGCCTCTACCTAAGATTTCATCTCTGATCTCTTCTTCCTCAGCAAAATTCAAGAAGAAGCTCCCTTGAAAATAAGGAAATTAAGGGTCTCCAAAGAGAAATATATGAAAGTCCCTGGTGTGTGTGTGAAGAAGCAACCAAAGTTGGATCCCACAACACATTGCCACCCACTCCCATACATCTTATCAAACTCCTGAAAATAACACACATGAAAACCCATGAAACAAGAACTTCAAAAGCTTCATTACTAATTTGCTGAAGTGAATTAAAGATCCAAACTTTGCAACAAAATAGCAAAAAAGGAAGCACCTTTTTGATGTGGGCAGCAATAGAGATGCAATCAATAACATCATGGAGATCAAGAGCTTCAGAAGCACAAGCCATGGCTTGCATCTGCATCTTCTTATCAGCCATATCTGTCTCCTTTACCATTCCTTTACCTTCCAACATCTTTCTTCCTTTGATCTCTCTCACTTCTCTATCTCTCTCTTCACAATCCAAGACAGAACCGGAACTTACAACTTCCCAAATGTAATTGACCTCCTATAAAACAAAGAGACTGAAATAAGTGGATTTTGTTTGGAGATGTTTCGAGGTGGCACGTAATGTGTGTCAGCTCAACTTTTCTGAGCACTGTTTTGTCAGCATGCACTTCTTTCCAATCCAGATTCTGACATTTCTTGAATCATTGTTTATCTCTCCAAACGGAAAAGTTCTATCCAGTAGAATAGGGAGTAGTTACTGCGTGTAAATCTTTCAAGAACTCTATGATTGAGGTGGTAGGTGGTAAAATTTGTGGCTTGCCAGATTTACAGGGGGGTGAGTCATCGTCTGATCCATTGAACGCCTCTATTTACTTGGCACTTGTATAAAGGACGGTTATACCAATCGCATCAACGAAGACTGGTCGTAGTTCATAATCTGACTGACTTTGTTCACCCATTAAGCCATTTGATTGGGTCTGGGCCTAGAACATTTAAAAAACAAAGGCCCAAGAAGCCCTAATCTTCACCCAACAAAGAAAGTAACCCTATAAGCAACTAAGATAAAAGGCCCACTAAGATAAGAAGCACTGATTTAACAAAGGAAGGAATCATTTCTCAAACTTTTCCGGTTTCTGAGTATCATACCTGACCGACGAGCCTCCGACCAGGCGATGAAAAGCGACCGGCCGAAGCCACCGAACCAGAAAAGCTCGTTTGGTTGACCAAGTTCCCGGACCCGAGGCCACTAGCTTCGGAGCATTTTGACCCGATTGTGACAGTTAATAAAGGTATTTGATTTCTGTTTATGCATGTCTTGATTGTGCAATCGATGTATATATGTTCAAAACTCATCTGGAAATTTTGATATATTCTTAGATTGTTTGTTTTATTGTTTTGTCTTATGCTCACGTTTCCTTTGGGTATTTGGATTACAGTTTTCTTTAGGAGGAGGATAGGTTCCTTGTTTAACGTGTATGGATTAAATCCTAGTCCTATCTTGATTAGGATTTCACCACGTTTCCTTTAGGTATTTGGATTACAGTTTTCATTAGGAGGATAAGGTCCTTGTTGTAGTGTGTATGGATTAAATCCTAGTCCTATCCTGATTAGGATTTCACTTGTATTTAAGAAGAGGACTTGATTCAGGAAATACACTCTTTAATCAACTAAAGTTTGATTCATTCTAAACGAAAGTTTAAAATGAGCCAGGAACCAGAGCCTGAAATCCTCATAGGGGAACCACAACCTGCAACTCATATTGCTGACAAGCATAATTCACAGGTTTCTGGAGTCGATTCTACTCAAATCATGCAAGAAAAATCAGAGGCAGCCGGAGACTTTCCGACTGAGAATGACAATCAGCCGCTTTCTTGTTGCAGGTTATGCGGTAAGACTACCGATCATGGTTTTTTCGATTGCCCCGACACAGAAAAGGTCAGAAAGATGTTTGCTTATTGCAAGGTATGCAATAAGGCTGGTCATGACTTTTCCGACTGCTCAAAAGCAACTGAAGATGTGATAAACAAGCTTGCTTATTGCATGATATGCCGTAAGAACACTGATCATAACACTTTCCATTGCCCCAAAGAAAATGGATGGGTTATGTACGACGGAGTTCTTCTACCCAATGTTTGTGATCTTTGTAATGAGTTTGGTCATGTGGGTGAAGAATGCACTCTTGACTCTGACGATGATCTTGAGTTTTGATCTTGCGAGTGGGCTAGGATGATTGGTGATAATATGGGTCGCACAGGAGGATTCTCATAGTTGTTATGAAGCCCTAAAATTGTTTCTAACTTTATTTGTTGTATTACACTTTCCCGGTTTGATATTACATGGTTTTCTGCTGTAGTATTTGAATTTGTATTTTGTGTTTGGTCCCCTGAACTCTACTCTACTCTTACATGGTTTTCATACTTATTCTTTGCTAGCTTAGTCCCTCTTTGTATTGTTGTGCTAATTTCTATTCGGTCAATTCAACCCAAATCATCATTTACCTGAATAATACTACGATATAGATACCCTAAGTTTCAATATAGTCTCACTGTCTTTCTCCCTCACTCTCCTCTGTTCCAATTTCTATGAATGAATTCATACTTTGCCATTTAGTACACTTAAAGATTTCACATACTGAATGGAAATATACAACGAGACTAGACTAGACACATATTGAAACGAGCTATTAACCTTTCACCGCAGTAGCAGCCGTTCACTATCTTGAGTCCCTATCCAATATTCACAATTTGTGATCTTCATCCTCCTCATCCTCCTCGTGGATATCAAAGATGGCACGAGAACTACTACGGAGGAGATCCAACACAGTCCTCGAGGCTCGGCTAACACACACAGCCACAGGTACACGTAACCGTTTGTCCTCAACTGCCAAATCGAAGTTCACACGATACGGGAAGGTTTGGAGGATCTGCTTAACAGCAGATCCCCAACGTTAGGGTCTGGCTCATAACCACCGATAGCCGCAATGTGACTAAATATGTTGGAAGCATCATGCGGAGTCTTGCATACCAATCGGTGAAAATAGAATCCAGTCTTCTCATTCAGACGGATCTGAGCTACTCAATGAGCATATTCAACCCCTTCCATAGTGCCTGTAAAGAGTAAAAACAACCGTATTGTTCAATTTATATATAGGTCTATAAATACTATATATATATATATAAACATACAGTTCCTATTCAGAGCGAAGCTTCACTTTAAAATTAAAGTGTGAAGTTTCTTATTTGACTCACTTTTCGGTCATATTTCCACATCTTCACCGTTTAGTTTGTAGAACCTAATGCATAGATCACTTCTGCCAAGTTTCATTGAATTTGATGATCGTTTAGGTTTTCATAATCGTTATTTACACAAACAGTTCTGAATAGACAGATTTATGGTCCGTTCGTTGATTTAATCTAATTTGGTATCTTAACGATTACCAATTTGGGTGAAACTTGACAAGAGTGATCTATGCATTAGGTTCTACAAACTAAACGGTGAAGATGTGAAAATATGACCGAAAAGTGAGTCAAATAAGGAACTACAGACTTTAATTTCAAAGTGAGTCAAATAAGGTATATATATGCTGCAGCTGCATCCAATTCTTACCTAAAATATTCAAGTAGATCATCTGTAAACAGATGTTTTCCATTCTTAGAGTTGAGAATCAGAAACAAGATCTCCTCTCTTCCTTATAGGCTTCATAGTATACAGAATAGGCATCCAAGATATCAATGGTTCTCACACATTCCCATTTCCCATCAGCCACGCCCACGCAATACGCTGTATAGAAAGATACAAACACGTATGGAAAAAACTTAGAATGAACAAAACAAAGTTGCAAGTAGAATTCTATTGTAGGGTTGTCAAAACATGCTTCTTTGACATACAGGACTCTAATCTACCTTTGAAAACCCTAGCCTCTCCCAGCTGTACATTATGGACTATGGAGATGGTTACTAAAGTAAAGCTTTTGACTGCAAAGTGAATCATGTTAACAATCAGCTGGATCCTAGCTATTGTTGCCATTATGCATATTCAAGCAGAGATTTTAATCTGAAATCTCACTATCCACAATTCTGTGTAGTATCTTACATCCAATAGCAATAAGTGGAGCACTCGAGCTATTATGGGCATCATGTAGTGATGCATGTAATACTTGACACCAGATATCAGACACAAAATGGAAAACAACACGATACAGAGCAGATCAAATGGAAAACAATCAAAATTACTTAGATCTTAGTTGTGCTCGTTTATTTACCTCTGTTTATACCGATCCCATTAAAATCTTCAACTGCAATTTGGAATAAACCCAGCATTAGAATATAGAGAAAATAGCAGTTAATTGAGATTTAAAGAAACCAAGACTGAGAAAAGCACAAATGAGGAGGCTTACTTTTAATATCAATGAGTGGTGTCTCCCATGGTGCACAACCCCATGATCAAAAACTCAAAACAAATGCAAGGGCTTGAAACTTGAGAGGAAATGCCGCTCTGATCTGTGGCAGCTTGGTTTTGTCACTGAGATGAAATGTGTTTATTTATAGTACCCCTTCTAGCTAGGGTTAGGACCTCCCTGAGCATAAACTACACCGTTGGATATTGGTCAAGTTTCAACGGCTGGATATTGGTCATGTAATACTTAAACAATCATTTTTTCGCCCATACATGTCAACATTGAACTTAACTTCAAACAAGAGGAATCAGGCAAATGACTGCTGAAACCTATGATGATTGATGAAAAGGGCATTCCGATTAGAACTCAGGGAAAAAGAATTGTTCTACTCTAATGAAAAAAAATCTAGAAGGATGACTTTCAATCATATTAGAAGATTAATGAATTTTAATCCACACCATTTTATTAGCTAGTAAATAGCAATACCAGAAGCAAGTACTTTGTCTCTTACATACTAAAACTAAGACACTAAGAACATTGACGAGTCAAACAACATTGAGAACTTGGCTTCAATAGGAAAAATTATATACCCTCCCACTTTAGTACTTTGTGCCCGCATTGCAGACCCCCGCTACTAATTAAACACCCAAATTGACAACAAGTTGAAAGAGATATTATCACTTGTAACAAAGAAAGAGCTTTTACCTAATTAATGGGGAGCTTTTGACAAAACAAGGAAAAAAACGAACTAAGAATGCATTTGTCTGCACTCAAACTATCTTTGATATACGAAATCAAGATTAATTGCAAGCAAAGCCCATGTTTAATTGCATAACGAGATCTCTTAAAGATAAAGACAGACAAGAAACCAAGATCTCTTAAACAGAGTTATAGAGGGAGCATGTAGCTCTTTCGATCTATAAAATTAGACGAAAACTTATTGTGCCTTCTTCAGAATTTGATAAGATGGGCTGGGTAAGATGAATAGAGATGGATGTTTACCTTGAGGAGAAGAAGAGAATCAGCCGGAAAAGGGATTTGGGGCTGCTGAGTCGAGGCGCTGCGACGGCGAGAGAGGCGAGGTGAGGTGAGTCTGTTTGAGCTTAAAATCAACGAGAGGCGAGAGAGGCAAGGTGAGGTGAGAGAGCAGAGAGGCGAGAGAGGCATGAGAGGCGAGAGAGTGGAGAGACTGAAGTGAACTGTAAGGATTAGGGTTAGAAACAACGATGGAGATTCATCTTAACTTAAAATCAACGGCTGTGATTAGTAGTTGTTTATTTTTTATTATATATATATATTTTTATATAAATCGGTTAGTACACGGTATATCGTATTTTAGGTAAAACTTGTATCACATACCAACCGAATACTCAAAGCTGGTACGGTACTACTGTACCAAAAACTCGGTTACCAACTATATCGGTTACCAACTTATTTGGTACATGGTTGGTTGGTTTTGCCAAGATCCAAATTGCCACCCTTAATTTCGATCCCTCGTTCAACATTAAGCTGGAAGTGCACATAGCCCCAAGGAATTCAAAAATAGGAGTTATTTAAGCTACATATGTTTCTAGATATATGTAATTTAAAGAGGAAATTTTACTAATAGTACCCCATATAACATTCATTCATCACTATGGTATATGACATTTCAAAACTATAACATTGGTACCCCAACATGTAAAGCTCACATAGATTTGATACCTTTCATCTCTAACAATGTCAAGTCAACTGCTACAAAAATTATTTCATAAGCAATTATTTTTCTCGGTCTTTTTCCTCTCTCCCTCTCCCTCCGCCGCACACAGCCACACCTGAGCACATGTTATCATCTATATCTCTTTAATCAGACACAAATTGCTGCAAACTGAACCTTCCTCTTCTTGTTTTTTATTGTTTTCTTCTTGTACTTGCATTAGTTCTCCAATAATTAAAACTTACTCAAAGTCCAGAATCCATATTCCAACTAGCCACAAAACTTTATTGTTTCTCCAGTAAACAATTCCTAATTTTCCGATCTCCATTCCAAGTTTCCGACCCAACCCGATGGAGAACTCAACCTAAGAATGCCCTCTGTTAGAACTCATTGACTCTGTCAGAGATTGATGTTTAGGTTGGTAATTAAGAAATGTAGTTACAGAAGATGTAGTTACAGAAGAAGCACAAGTAGCAAAATCTATGAATGCAAATATTGAAATAAGTTCATGCCACCCATTTTAATGGGGCATGTGGTTCACTAGGATACAAAAGAAAGACATACTCTGGGTCTCTGGCTATCGAATCTCGTCAGACCGCCGCAATATCCAGTACTCTTAGAAGAGTGGCAGCAAAACGACATTCTTCGTTAAAGAAAATTGTATCAACCAATGAGACAAAAATACCTTTTTAAAATTAGAGAGTTAACGCCGTCATTAACAGCAAATACTAAAAGTGATTTATGTTCGATTGTTTGAGTACCAATATGATAATTTTTAAATATAGTGTATTGAACCGATGAATGACCTTTATTTGAGGTATGGTTTGTAAAATTTCCTCTAATTTAAACTAAATAGTAAGATAGTTAAAGTTTAAAAATTCACTCTAAACCAAGGTTACAATAACCAAGTGACCCAAGTTATATGAAAGTGATAAACCCAGCTGATCCAGGACAATACAAAACATTCAATTGGACATCAGAATAAACTAAATATTATTATCAGCAGAGTCCTTCAAGCGGTGGTGTGATCCAAAATGGCATATAGTCCGATTCGCAATGATTCAGAGAGTAAAGTCGCGTGGTGGTTTTGTTCTCTAAACTGAAGATACCCATCTCCCATGTTGAGCCACTATTATAATTGTAGTAGATAGAATTAGGCTGGCATCCACGAAAATTCGAAGCCAAAACAGACATCGAATGACTCTCACATACAAACAGAGCTTCATCTCCAATGCTATTCACCTCATGTAGTTGTGCGTCAACACCACGTATGGATTCAGAATTTTCTTTCTCTACCACTAGGGAAACTTTGAAGCTTGTAGCAGACACTTCCTTACGGAGAGAGACTCTTTCAACAAGCAATAGGTTTCCGTTGGTTGATTCAACAATATATGTACCACTTTTAGGACTGATTTGAGGTTGTGTGTTCACTCTTTCTAAAAAACTTTGTAAAAAATATCTATCAGCATTGAATCTCACCAGAGTATTTCCCCAGCTATTGACTAGGTAGCCATAGTTTCTATAAAATATAGCATGAAAATACGTGGGATAACCTTTATTACTAGGCCACAGTTTGATCCAATGATCTCGTTGTCTTGCAATGTAAGCTGCTCTGTGACTATGACAGAAAATTGCTAAGACCGCATAAGTGTCCGGATGTAAAGTGGGATCGGCAGACAATATAACCTTTGGGAGAGATTTGGTTTCGTTATATTCGTCAGTCAAGTCATGAAGGGCTAGAGGAGGAAGATGAATGACATTCCGTCGGCGGTTCCGGTATGCAGAGAACTTTCTAAGAGTTATGTTGGTCAGAGATTCGTCTATGGAGGCGAACCAACCATAGCCAAAGCCACAGTACTTTTCATCTGGAGGCACTGGTAACCTAATGTTGTTATACATTATTCTTTCAGAAACGCTGTACAATAATGCTCCTTGGGATTGTGCAGCACTGCTAGGAGGGATGATGAGCATGGGAAGTACTTGCTTACAACGCCAACGCTGAGTTGTATGATTGTAATCTTTTGCAATTGAACTCCATCGTTCACACACGGTAGCGAAACGAACATGATCAAGAGGTTCCAAGAGCTTTTCCAACACAGAGAACGCAACTTCTATAAGAACATCTTTCCATTTAGAACCATCAGAGCATGCAGAATCACATCCGCCATGAGTCTTGTTTCGCAACATCATCAAATCACCTTAAAGAATAAATGGAAAGGATTTGTAATTGCAGGATGTCATGAGCTCTTCATGTCGTCCCTTTAAATATAAGTACTTAGATCAGGAGTTCAGGACGCACTTTCTCCTAGTCGCTTAATTAGTAGTTCTTTCTTGTTCCTACTTCCTAGTTGCATTATGAATCCTGATCCTCTTAGGATTTTCAGACACCATCATTGAATTGGTTACGCGCGACGATGAAATAGACTACATGCCTACTGCCCAAGCATTTTGATTGGTCGTCATGCTGGGGGTAATTATGACTTTATGCCTCAGTATGGTAGTGTTATAGCTCCAAATTCTCATCTTTCCTACCCACAAATCCCAACCTCTCCCTCTCCAAAACCCACATCTTCTTTCGAAGCTTCGCCACAATGGCCGCCGCCGACGAGTTCGTCAAGGGCACCGTCCACCCAAACGGCGTCGCTTTGATCACTCTCGATCGCCCCAAAGTTCTCAACGCCTTGAACATAGGTAACAAATTGTTACTTTCTTACTTCATTTGGTAAAAAAAATTGTGTTCAATTTTAACTGAAATGTGTTTCAATTTGCAGATATGGATTTGAAGTACAAGAGCTATCTGGATCAGTGGGAATCCGACCCGAATGTGAAGTGTGTTTTGGTGGATAGCAGCTCGGCTCGTGCCTTCAGCGCTGGTAACATTGATTGATTAGTTACTTTGTTACTGCTGTAAATTTTTTGGTGTTGATTTTAGTAGGTGTGGGAGTTTTTGTTAGAAATGTTTATGTAGCTTTTAGAGAGTTACGAAAACCGCGGTAAATGCAGGAATGGTCCGGATATTAACGGGGGTTGTTGCGGAAATTCAAAAGGACAAGAACACTCCTCTTGTGCTCAAGGTTTTTACATTACTGCTTGCTTTTTGAGCTAGAATATTTTCGTTTTTCCTTGTGTTTGGTGATTGCTTGATAGGGTGTTGGTTTTAGTCGTTACATGCTGTTTCGTTTTGTATTGTTTATTGTTTTCTGTTGTTTCTATCTGAATTGAGCTGTTTTAACTGAAAGTACAGAAAAGTTATATCTACCATTTGATTGAGGTTTACAAAGTATGTTTCGTTGCTTCATAATCAGTTCTTTGTTATATAGAATATTAAGATTAAGAGTTGTATATGTTTTAGGTGCTTAAAGTAGGTCTCGCCGTCTCGGGACACATTTTGTGCCATCTCAAAACTTAGGTTCAGTAAAGGAGGCCCTTTTGTCAACTAACTCGTATGTTTCTTAATCCTCTTCATACAGTCTCTTTTCAATACCTTCGATGCATAGCATATGACTCTTTCAAATGTGCTTGTTTAGATAAAAAATAACTCCATTATTGATGCAGTGGCCAGGATCCACATGAGGACATCAAAACAATTTTGGTGAAGTTCAGCAGTGACCCTGATTCTGAATCCCAACTAAAGCAGCTTTTACCTCAAAGCACCTCATCATTTGGTGCAAATAAGTCAGTTATTGAGACAATTGAAGAACTTAAAAAGCATCAATCAAGATCAGATGCTACCGGTAAGTTCATGAATGCCACTCACTCATTTATCAATAATGAAACTTCTGCTATTAGAGAGATTGAATCTACCTTAAAAGTATTGGGCTTCACCCTCATATTCCTTTCAAACATATTCTTGCTGATTCATTGTTTCTGTCACAGTGGTGGAGTGGGCTAATGAAGCTCTTCAAGGTATTAAAAAGGGTGCTCCTTTTCCTTTTCCACTTTTCTTGACACAGAAGTATTTCTCCAAAGTTGCATCTGCCCTTTGGGAAGAATGACAATCAATTGTCCACAGTGAGTCTAGTTTAGACACTTTCCATTCTATATCATATGGGCTTTGATAGCTCACTTTTTGTGGGAGTAACATAAATCACAACATGCATAATGATTCTGAACTTGGCCAAATCCAGCTGACTGGCGTCATGAAAACTGAATACCGCATTGCCTTAAGATCATCCTTGCGCAATGACTTTGCTGAAGGTCCGCGTGCAGTGTTGGTGGACAAGGATCAGGATTGTGAATAGATTCCCTTTTGTTATGGCCAAAGAATGTAGATTGTTAGAACTTAGAACTAGTTTATTGAATCTATATTGTTGGCCATGCAGAATCTGAAGTGGAACCCATCACGTTAGGAGGAAGTTAATGAGAGCGAAGTGGAAGCTCTGTTCGAACCATTGAGCCCAAATGTGGAGGAGTTGAGTGTGTGTGGCATTTGAAAATGTACTATCTTGCTTCAGCAGTAAACATTAGACTGGTTCTGCATGCCATTGGAATATATTGAATCATGAGGCAAATAAGTTAAATATACAAGATAGACTGGCATTTCACTTTGTTGCCTTGAATGCTTTTGAGCCGTGTGTGTTCTTCATGTAATTTGCCGATGAAAATGAAATATTGTCCTTAAAAGTGTTGTTGCGTACACAAGTTTTCAGCACAATGGTGAAGTGCTGATATGGCTTGCGGAATTCTCATTAGAGTAGCATGTTCAACATTGTGCTGCAAGAATGTGCAAGTCTAATGATACTGGTGTTTCTTTGTCATTTAAATAAGGTATGTTTGCAAACGAGGAATTCTACCATTCATTTATGTGTACTTGAAGACACTGTAGCCACTAATTCTGGGTACTTGGCATCTTAGTTAACGTTCTTACTTGCAATCTCACATCCATCTATATGGGAATCAATTCAGGGACACCATGGAGTCTAGAGACAAATAATCAGGAGACATATTGAGAGAGACTTCTGTACTTAGCCTATGTCAAATTCTTCTCCTAGTATCAAATTCTTAGTGTCGTTGCTGATTAATCGAAGGTGAATCATGTTCCACAAGTTGACATGTTCTCAATGTCTAAAGGACCTTTCAATAGACAGTACTATTCAACAGAATATGGTAAAGCAAAGACACAAGCATGAAATAATTCACAAGAAGCAAAGACAAATTTTTTGGCCATTCTCCATATTCCAAAGCTTGTGAGCAGCAAGCTTTGGATGCAGTTAAGAAACTTTACTTTGCGACCACAAGAGTTTGCGTAAACGATTAAGATAGATGGTAATCTATTCTGTTAAAACATTACATACCCATACTAGATAGGACTACCTATCGTATATAGAGGAAGTTCAAAAGTTCAGTCGGTCCATGGGGAAAATGAAATTGCAGATCAATGAAACAGATTCTCGCACTTCACAGCTACAAAAAACAGTCTTGAAAGTCATGTGTCCCTATTTCTGACCTGCACACAGTCATGTGTCCAAATTTATTCTCACAGCACATATTAGCAATCCTGAGTTTGAAACAATATTAACATCAAGTTCCTAACAAAACACCAGAAAGACATGAACAACAAACTTGTGGCACAGAAAAAATATAATACTTCACGCACAAAGCAATCAGCATACACAACATAAAACTTTGTGGCTGAGCTAAAATCCAATGGTCATAGATCATATAAACGAGCTCAATTTCATGAACAATTTCACCAATCAGTAAACATCTAAAACCTCAAAGCTCAACGGCACTACCTAAAAACCTAGCAAATCAGAACCCTTACTTTCAAAACCCTAAAATCCAATGGTCATAGATCATATAAAATTAGCAGCATATGCATTAAAATTAGAAGCTATCAGCAAAGGTAAGTTCCAGAAATAATCATCTTACTTATTCATTGCCTCAGTAAGAAACTGCATCTTCCCATCGAAGCAAGACGAGGATCTCTTCATAAGAGTGAACAGAGCTAAGGTCCCCTCCAGACATCCCTAGATGTTTAACCTCTTTGCTCACCATGTCAAGTGAAACTATCTGGCCATCCTTAAGTAACAATATCACTTCACCACTCTTCCTAAAACACAATTCCCTGGCTACATTAGGTATTAGACCATGTAGACCGAGAACCATCAACTTTGTCCATGATTGCTTCTCACTGTACTTCTCCAGTACCCAATATTCAAGAACAGACTCAATCCAAACATCATTCGTCACAAACAGAGCAATAGAAACAGACAACCCACAGTCTTAGTGACTCCTCCAATTTGAAGCCCTTAGGTAACTCTGTCCAAATGATTCAGTAGCCATATCAAATGTCAAAATGAAATAGACAATCCATACTATCCCGTCTATCAAATTCCGATAATATGCCCACCAGTGAAGTGCCTTATGGACCAAAATCTGAACAGGGGAGTGATCTTGAACAACACATTGAAGAGGAGGACTGACTAGGTGTTGTTCAAGATGACTCTGCTGTTCAGATTTTGGTCCATGGGCACTTCACTGGTGGGCATATTATCAGAATTTGATAGACGGGATAGTATTGATGGACTATTTCATTTTGACATTTGATGTGGCTACTGAATCATTTGGACAGATAATGTTGGCCAAGAGCTTCAAATTGGAGGAGACACTAGACTGTAGGTTATCATAATACAGAGAGCAAGAGTTTTCTACTTCGACCTCACGGACAACATCACTATGAACGTTGTGGACGAGAAAGAGGTGGGTGTCGGATTTGAGAGGGTGGGTGAGGTCGGTGCGGATAAAGTCTGGGTCTTTGATGATGGAGTCCCAAGATTTAGAGACAGCGGTGAATCTGACGAGGGATTTGATGGGTAGTGAGGATAGGACTTTGGGTATGAGATCTACAGGGAGGGATTTGAAACCGATATGTGATGACATCAGAAATGGACAAACCAAGCATAGAGGTGGATGCAGAGGTCAAGAGAGACTTGCCTTCATAGCAATCGTCCGACATTCTGAAAGATCTTGAGAGCGCCGTTGCCGCCTTAAACCCTAGTAAACACCAGGCTCTCTACTCTCCGCTGAAGGTGAAGAAAGAAATCAAAGAATATAGAAGAGAATGAACCTTACACAAGCACAGACAGAAAGGGCTTTAATTATGAGTTGTGTTCTTTATCACTGATTCAGTGATTTGGGCTAATGGACAAGCCCAGGTTTACCTTTGTTCTAATTTGGGCCTTACGCATGTGGCCCTCGGTTTGTGATGACTTAGAGCATATCCAACGGTTCTTAATTTTCTTAAAATTCTCAATTTTAAAGAATATAGATATAGAGCTATTTTTAGGTCAAACAGTTTCTCATCCTATTTCCCAAAATGGGGATAAAGAAGAAAAAGAAGCTTTCATTCCCCAAATTTGCAGCAAAGTCTTCCTTCCCTAAAATTAAATTCTTCACGTGCTCCAATGAATTTAAAACAATAATAAAATAATTTACTGGGTAGTTTATTGTTATAATGAAATATATAATGTTTTTTTGTTATAATTAATGATGATATATTATATTTTATTGTTGTATTAAATGCTAAAATCTCCAAAATGGAGAAGCTGCTGGATTTTGATCATAATTTTTTTGGAGATTTTAGCTTTTGCTTCCCCATTTTAAAGAAATTTTGGGAAAGCTGTTGGAGATGCTTTTACAGCGACCTAATGGATATCTATTTCTTGGTCTGGTCGGTTTTGTACAGAAAGGGCTAATTAACCAACTAAACAGACTAATTAAGAGCTAACAGAATCATTAATTCTATTGTGAGAGTTTCCAATGAGGACCTTATAATGAGGACCAAGTGAGAACTTTCAAATGAATGGTTGGATAATATGCATATGGGAATTAGAAAATATCAATTAAAAGTCAAAACTTTGATCCAACGTACTGTTCATTTGAAAGTCCTCACTTGGTCCTCATTATAAGGTCCTCATTGGAAGCTCTCCCTAATTATAATACCTCTTTTGAAAGTCACTGATCTTGTCACTGTCAGGGTTACAATTTTTTTTTTTTGAACAGATCAGGGTTACATATATATTTGAATGAGAGAAATTATTTGTTGTGGCCTAGTAGCATTTTGATCTATACCGGTTGAAATGTTGCGACAACCATTGCGAATACACCAATAACAAAGCGAACTAACAAAGCTCTGTAAACAAACCAATTGTTGTCACATTTTTGTGTGAGATGATATTGGAGAGGAGAGATCTCACATTGGAAAATTGATAAAAAAAATATAACTCATAAATGAGTGGGTAATTTCTAATTGTACCGATGCCTTTTGTGATTAAAACCCAACACGTTAAAAGGTGGTTAAGTTGGGACAATATCAGTACAAGGATGATCTACGGGCCACATTGTCGTTGTTTGACATGGTATCAGAGCGGGTCCCTCTCCAGTTGCGTCTCTAATGAGCCTGGGTTGGTTCTTTCAAGGGTCATGGCCCTAGTTTGGTTCTTTCAAGTCTGGGGTTCTTTCAGTTATTATTGGGAGTTTGAGGTTCTTTCGGTTATCATGGGGCCCGGTTCAGTTTGTTAATCAGTTTCACGTGTAGACTTAAAAGTTAGGTTGCACATGAAGGAAAGTGTTGGAGAGGAGAGATCCCACATTGGAAAAGTGACAAAGAAAATATAACTCATAAGTGGGTGGGTCATTCTTAATTGTACCGAGACGTTTTGTGATTAAAACCCAACACCTTAAAGGTGTTTAAGTTGAGACAATATCGGTACAAAGATGATCTACGGGCCATGTTTGTCGCTGTTTGACAATATAAGCTTCAAAATGTAACACAAGAACCATAGTTTGCAAAAAAAAAAAAAAAGAAAAAAAAAGGACATTATGTACATCATTATTATCCCCACTAAGCATATATATGCTGCTATTGCAATTAGCATTGAATGAATTTGGCTGCAGCGATAATCAAATTTGCCCGAAAATACAAGTCATAGATAATGATATAGTAGCTACATTACATTTGTTTCATTGTCTCAAAACCTGTAAGTAAATTGTGCGGATAAATCGTCTCCTTGAATCCTTGATACCTCTCAATCATATACAATCTCACCTACTTCGTAAGGAAGTACATACTACATACTACTCATCATGAAACTTATTGTAGGACTGAGTTGGTGGTTGGAAGAAATTCTTACCATCTCTCTGATTTCGAAGACTGACAGCAATCGCTCACCCATGTAATGAAACTAATTATGCTTGTTAATTAGTTGAATCAGAAGAAATACCCTAGAAAAAAAATCAGCACTTGAACTTGTTAAATCATAATTCAATAAATGCTAGTGTCTGGCATAACATCTATATTTTTTTTGGTACTGAAATCTATTCTTAGATTGAGAGTACATGGAATCAGGAGGCGTTGAATTTTTTGTTTTATTGTTTTGTCTTATGTTCACGTTTCCTTTGGGTATTTGGATTACAGTTTTCATTAGGAGAATGATAGTTTCCTAGTTTAAGCGTGTATGGATTAAATCCTAGTTCTACCCTGATTAGGATTTCCAACTTGTAGGGGGGTTTCTGAAAAACTATATAATGGCTCGAGACCTCCTAGACTCAGATGAAGAGGACTTGATTCAGGAAACACACTCTTGCCTCTTGGAATCAACAAAAGAAATTACTATCTTTGATTCATTCTAAGGTTTCTAAACCAAAGCTTAAAATGAGCCAGGAACCAGAAACTGAAATCCTCAAAGAGGAACCACAACCTGCTGGACACTCTTTGATTCATATATCTGACAAGGATTCACATGTTGCTGGAGACGATTCTACTCAAGTCATCCAAGAAAAATCACAGGTTCCTGGAGAAGATTCTACTCAGATCATCCAAGAAAAACCACAGGTTCCTGGAGACTGTGCCACTCCAATCATCCAAGAAATACCAGAGGACGTTGTTGGGGACTTTCCCTCTGAAAATGACACAAAGATGCTTGTTTATTGCTTTAGATGCAAGAAGGATACCGATCATATTCCTGCGAGGTGCCCCAGCCGTCCAAAATATCCTAATTATTGCATGGTGTGCAATAAGAAGAGTGATCATGTAACTTCTGATTGCCCCTACGCAACTGAAGATCTCCTGAAGAAGCTTGCTTATTGCATGTTATGCGATAAGAACACTGATCATGACACTTTCAGTTGCCCTGACAAAGAAACTGGATTTGTATGGTACAATGGAGCTTATCTACCCAACGTTTGTGATCTTTGTAATAAGCTAGGTCACTTGGGTGAAGAATGCCGTCTTTTTGACAATGATCTTGAGTGTGATCTTCCGAGTGATGAGGATGACTGGTAATAATATGGGTCGCACAGGAGGATTCTCAAAGCTGCTTTGCTTGTAAAGTTGTAATTTCATTTCTTGTATTAGACTTAGCCAGTTTGATGTAATATATCAGATTTCTGAATAATGAATTTTTGAATGTTGTCTTCATTTGTTAAAATATCCAAACCCTTCTTTGATCTTCTGTTACTGTATGATCTGCCAAACCTTTGAGCTAGCTTTTCGTGATCGACTAAATAAATCTTTGATGATTCCATCGTACATGATTGAGTTGCGAAAACTTCTTCCATAATAAAAGCGAAGGTATACATCTCAAGAGGCTAGGAATAGATTTTTTATTCAGATTTTTGCTCTATGGTTTTGTTGTATAGAGGTTTTCGTTTCTTCTGTGTCTCAGTTGGGGTTCTAACATCGGTTGCCAAACCTGCAGCTTCCAACAATCTGATGAAGTACCATGTCAGATCAATCTCCCACCATTCGAGGCCTTGTCGAGCTGAGTAATCAAAGGCGTGGTGATTATTGTGCCACCCTTCTCCAAGTGTAGGCAATGCCAACAACCTAATTACACAAATCAGATTACAATTTTCTCATGCAATTACACAAAATTCTAGCTATTTCACTGGGGATCTTTGCATATATACCAGTTGTTTCTAGACAAATCACCGGTGTCCCATACTCGCTTACCCCATATGTGACCAACCGAATTTACAGAAAAAGTCACATGTAAACCAACTACTGTCCTCACACCCTGCAAAGAAAACCAATCGATCCGAAAATTTTATTCATCAAAGAAAATTAAAAAAGGGTAGATCGAATAGTAGAAAGAAGCACTGCAATGCTAGAAAATTATCATCCCTTAAATTCCATGAGAGAAATAGTATTACCGTTCCCCAAACCAAATAGGGTAGTCCTCCTAAAGCATACAACAGAACTCCAAAACCAACTGGGTGAAGAACGTAAGTACGATGGATGAATCTATAATACGGCTGCCTTTTCAAATCATCAGCATTCTTTAGTCTTTTTTCATACTGCACAGTGTCATTTTGTTACTTTGCAAACCATAAAATGAGAGAAAGAGAGAGTCTGTGTGTGTTGTGTACATACTCTTTCAAACCTCAAACGGTGATTGAAGATCCAACCAATATGACTAAACCACAGTCCCTTAATGGGGCTATGAGGGTCTTTATCTGTATCTGTATATTGGTGGTGGTACCTGTGTGTGCTAACCCATTCCACCGGACTTCCCTGCAAACAAGATCAAGCTAGGTTTGTAAAAAGCATACATAAATACTCCGCAGGACTTGATTAGTAACCATCTAGTTAACGTTGAACGTGCGCACCTGAAGTGTGAGAACACCGCAATAGGCGAAAAAGTATTCAAGCTCTTTTCGAAGCTTTAAGCTCCGGTGAGCAAGATTCCTATGGTAACCTAAAGTAATACCTAGACTTGTAAGAAAATAGAGCACCACGAACAGCCAAAATGCATCCCATGTGAACTGAGATGGTGCTAAAAGAGCAAGGCAGTGGATAGATATAACAATGATCGAAGTTACTATATCAACCAAGTTCCAATCCCTCCCAAGAAATTCTACCAGCGGTGTCACTCTCCAATCTACCATTGATAGACTATTAAGAGTGAAATAAGCAGTTGGCAAACAAAACCCACCAAATTGATAGTGAAATTAAGATTACAGCTTACAGCCGTTGTTGCTACAGTAATGAGTCCTTAAAATACTAGTCCTCAGTCGATAAACTAACTAGTTGATATTTAAACTAAACTCTATATGATAGAGTTAAACATGCAGTTATCATAACTTACTCTTATCAAGCCTAAAATTAGAGATTTTGACGTGAGAAACTATTTTCTGTTTGCTTAGAGCAAGTCCACTGCCCCCTTTTATGCTTGGTCTCCAACTGCATGGATTTTGATGACACCACAATATTCCTTTTCATTTATCAAATATGACATTTAATTTTCTCAAATATCTTAACCAAACATTGTAATACTGTACACACTCATTGAGGTAACAAACTAAAAACTAAATAACACCCACTTGAGGTGC
This sequence comes from Fragaria vesca subsp. vesca, assembly GCF_000184155.1. Taxonomy (NCBI): domain Eukaryota; kingdom Viridiplantae; phylum Streptophyta; class Magnoliopsida; order Rosales; family Rosaceae; genus Fragaria; species Fragaria vesca. The sequence continues at coordinate 3,706,519 of NC_020491.1, forward strand.
AAACAGTTTTAACAACAAAACCAACTACAACAAAACCAACTTGAGATGGTATATATATATATACCCCAAGTCTTTTCAATTTATATCGGAAAAAGTTCACAACATTGTTACTTGACATACGATTCGCAAGTGATTCAATATGTATATATACTTGATCGAACTTTACAACATTGTTAGACATGCCATTTATATGTGACTTACAGCAACTATGCGATTTTTTTGTTCATTCAAAGTAAGCTGTATTCATATGGATCCATTTATTTTTTGATAATAAAAAACAACCACAAGATCGCTAGTCTCACTGTTTCACCCTCATTTCGATCTCTTTTTTAGTTCTTAAATCTAGAAATGAGTTCATATATACTTTCTTATCGAGTACTCTCGAAGATTTCATACCGAATGAAAATTCGGGACGATATCAGACACATATTGTAAGTTTGTAACCAGTTATGTTACCTTCAAAAACACAAACTCTAGCCTCAAGCCTCTATCATCAAACTAACCTGTTTCTCATCAGACGTCTCAAATTACCCTGCTTCTTTATAGGACGACCTTAAGCTCTTCACCGCAGTTGCAGGATGCTCATTTTTAACCACACCGTTACACAAGTTGTAGTATATGAAATATCATTTGATAATATAAGGAAATAAGGAATACAAAAGGAAGGAAACGAACATTTCAATTTTGACATAATTGACACGAAATAACACCAAGAAAAGGAATTTATTGATAATTTCTTGTTGACATATTGGTTAATGAATTTGAGCTAGCTAGAAATCAGCCACCTTTAATGAATTTGAGCTACAAATCAACCACCATTAAGATAAATAATGAAGTTTAATAAGATATATAGTTTAGGAATTCAAGGGGGGGTGGGGGGGGGGTAAT
>NC_020491.1:3707456-3708614 GCF_000184155.1 Fragaria vesca subsp. vesca
AAAGTAGACTTTCTAGAAATCAAAATTGTTTTTGAGATTGAACCAACCGAAGATAAAATTTGCGATTGAGATTGAACCAACCGAAGATAAAATTTCTAAGTCTACATTTAACATAATACACATCTATTATTTTCATTAGAAATCTCTACCATTAACAGAAGCGAAATCAAAGAAAAGTAGATTTTCTGGAAATTAAAATTGTTCTTGACATTGAAGCAACCCAAGGAAAAAGATGGAAAGTCTACATTTAACATAAGACGCAACTACTTTTTTCATAAGAACTGTCTACTAGTAACATAAGAGAAATCAAAGAAAAGTAGACTTTCTGGAAATCAAAATTGTTTTTGAGATTGAAGCAACCCAAGGTAAAAGACGCAAAGTCTACATTTAACATAAGACACAACTACTATTTTCATAAGAAATATCTACTAGTAACATAAGAGAAATCAAAAAAAAGTAGACATAAGCTGGAAATCAAAATTGTTCTTGAGATTTAATCAACCCAAGGTAAAAGATGCAAAGTCTACATTTAACATAAGACATATCTACTATTTTCCTAAAAAATGTCAACCATTAACATAAGAGAAATCAAAGAAAAATAAACTTTCTGGAAATCAAAATTATTTTTGAGATTGAATCAACCGAAGGTAAAAGTTGCAAAGTCTACATTTAACATAAGACATATCTACTATTTTCATTATAAATGTCTACCACTAACATAAGAGAAATCAAAGACAAGTATACTTTCTAGAAATCAAAATTGTTCTTGAGATTGAACCAACCCAAGGTAAAAGATGCAAAGTCTACATTTAACATAACACATATCTACTATTTTCATTAGAAAGTCTACCATTAACATAGGCGAAATCAAAGAAAAGTAGACTTTCTGGAAATCAAAATTGTTTTTGAGATTGAATCAATAATGGAAGGTGAAAGTTGCAAAGTCTACATTTAACATACGACACAACTACTATTTTCATGAGAAATATTTATCATTTAGATGAGAAAAATCACATAAATGTAGAATTTCTAGAAATAAAAATGGTTCTTAAGATTGATTCAATTATTGAAGGTGAAAGTTCCAAAGTCTACATTTAACATAAGACACAACTACTCTTTTCAAAAGAAATGTCTACCATTTAGATGAGCAAAATCAAT
>NC_020491.1:3708664-3749012 GCF_000184155.1 Fragaria vesca subsp. vesca
GTTAATGAATTGAGATAGAAATTAAGCCACCGTGTTAATGAATTTGAGCTACAAATCAACCACCACTAAGGTAAATAATGAAGTTTAATAAGATAGTTTAGGAATTCAAGGGTTAGGGGGGGGGGGTGGGTTAATGAATTTGAGCTAGAAATCAGCTATCGTTGTTAATAAATTTGAGCTACAAATCAACCACCATTAAGATAAATAATGAAGTTTAATAAGATATATAGTTTATGAATTCAAGAGGTTGGGGTGGGGGGGGGGGGGGGGTGGTTGGTATGAATTTGAGCTAGAAATCAAGCCTCAATGTACCTCCGTCCCTGACTAAAACAACACTGCTTCTGTGAGTTCTTTGAGCTGCGATTAAATCGTTGCTTATTCTTAGCAAGCTCCTCCTCATCAATACTACTGTCCATAACATCTGGATCCCTATAGCCTGGTCACTCTGGTAGTCGAAAATGTCAAGGAACGAAGAACCTTACCCAATGTGCATGAAATGCCCTAATGTTCTAAACGACTCCACAAAAGGACAAGCTCCGTCAGTCCGTCCACCTCTTTATTCCCACCGGCCACCGGCCAAGATAGCACTTCAGTCATGCCAGACTTGTCCAACACGTACTGCGGTGTGATCCATCCTTCCCCACGTTTCATCAACAATTGCCTTTGAAGCAGCAGAAAATCTTTAATCTTGTTGCTAGCTAGACACTGCCGGATTCACATCCCTAACAATGCCGTTTTTCACATCCCTGACTGACTATTTTCGGCCAATGTCAGATCGATGCGGTGGCATATGAGTCGTTGCAAGAAGCTCGACGACACGCTTCACCCTTGGCCCTTGTCGAAATAGTTTCGGCCCTTGGTGGTTTGTGTTCTTGAGATCGTTAATTATGGAGCGCGCTGGAGGTGAAGATTAAGCAAGAATGAAAATGCCGTAGCTAGGCAGAGGTCTCATTGTGTAAAGAAGAAGGGACGGTGTCCATCTCCGTGGAGTCGACGTCGTTATATATCCATCTTCGCAGAGTCGTAGTGATTGATGGTTTTGGTTTGGAAATTGAAACCCGAGTTGTAGATGATGACATGCATGTACTGTCGAATACAGGGCTTAAGTGGCTAAGTACGGGCCGGCCAAACGACGAATAGTTACCCAACTTCCATCTTTAATTATTTTTCTTGTTTTTGGTCACAGTATCTTGTCCAGAGTTTTTTTATTTTATTTTTATATAGATATCTTTAGCCTCGGACGTTCAAGTTTCAACAGCTGGAAATAACAAAGAAGTATCTTGACTAAGAAAACGAGATGATAAAGTCCAAAGGTAAAGAACATCTTGTGATTCTTGTCATCTTTATTCTGTCGATCAACGAAACAAATAACATTTTATAAGATTTTTCTTTCTAAATTAATGAGTTTTGATTACAGCTACTCTTCAAGATATGCGAGTTTTTTATTATCTGAATTTGATGAATCAGTCACAATTTGTATCGTTAGATCTATGTTTATTTTGCTACTCATTCCATTAACTAAGAGTGAGTTTGCATAGCGCTGCTTACCGAATTGAATCACAGATAGATAATCAATTACTTTCAAGTCATTTTTAGGTACAATATGTTACGTCGCTATGTAAACCGAATTGAATCACAGATAGATAATCAATTACTTTTAAGTCAATTTTAGTTATAATATGTTACGATTTGAGCTAAGTTCAACAAACAAACCCAAATCACAGTATCCTTATTCAAGTTCGACCCAAATTAGTAGTTAGGGACTTGGGGCACATCAAATATCCCTTCGAAACCATCATAATTGCACCTTCATGAAGTCTTGTATCGATATCTTGTTGCTAAAAAAAAGAACAAAGAACATTACAGAGCAAACAGAGGCTGGCATCCAATCATTGGAGACACAGCTCAAACACAGTAAAATTGATTAATCCGCCCTCCTCAGACCAAGTGGTACAACCCAACACAACAAGAAAATTTAAAAAAAATAGATAAACTAAAATAACAAATATTTAATTATTTTTAACTAAATTATAAACAAAACCAAAATTTGAAATGAGGAAAAAATACAAAGCAAAAAACCAAGATCAGGAGAAGGAGGAAGAAGCACCACCACCTGGTGACCTGGTGTTACGCGGCGTTTTGAAACGGCGTCGCTTTAGTCTCTGGGTCTTTGCGGGTGATGGGCGATGAGAAGTCGTCGTCAATTGTAATGGCAAACAGAGACAGAGAGCCGCGAGATCGAGAGCTTCTCATTCCGGTCGCCGACTCCGGCGATGAAGACCTTTCTTCCAAGCCCTCGTCTTCTTCGTCTTCCTCTCACCACCTCACTGGCCGCGAGGTAGTTTCCAAATTTCAATTCCCCTCTCTCAATTTTGGATTAGGGCTAATCAATTGCTTTCATTTCTGTTTAATTTGCTCGGAAAATTATAAAGGAAGTTGAAATTTTCATGCTTTGATTGTGAATTTGGGTTTGGAGGTTTGTGGGTTGATGTTGTTTGATCTTAAAAGGATGAGAAATTTATAAATTGGTTTGAATTATGATGTGTTTGATTCATTTCATATGCTCCAGCTAGAGCTAAGTTTTGTACAAGCTCAGATGATTTGATTCGGGTGCGGTTGGGCTACTCGATTTTAGTTTGTGAGATTGAGGTGTTTTGCCTGCATATCATGATAAGAACTTGAATTTTTATCGTCATTGTATGGAGGGATGAATTAGGGTGGTTGTACTAGTTTGGTGCTTGTTGGATAGTTCAGGGTTTAGAGTTTTGCATGGGCGAAGATTTTCTTTCTTTTGTGGAATTGTATGTTCTGGACATTATGATTGATTGAATTTGTTTTGTGGATGAAGTGGAGATACACCTTATCTGGTTCTTTGAGTGTGTGTGTGTGTGTGTGTGTTTGCCTTAGAATTGATTGGTATGCTCATTCTGTGTTTTATCATCTCTCTTGCAGACTTTCTACAAAGTTTTCAGAAGTTGGGCGTCAAAGAAGTTCATGACTGGATGGTATGAGTTTCTTCCTTCTCGTGCTTACTTGTGCTCAAATCATTATGCAGTACTAGTTCCTGTGCATATGTGTATCTTGTGTAAATGATCAAATCTGATAGAAAGTGGAAATGTATGGGTTCTTTCTTAAAGCTAAGCAGTCATGAACTCATGATCATTCTCGAAAAATTCGAGTGATAGAACTTGTTAAAGTCATTAGGTTGAGGTTGACATATTTCTTTGAACTCTTGGATTCTATTTTAGGCCAAAATAGTTGTACACTGTATGTCCTACCCTATTGGTAGGTAATCTCAAGAAATTCACATCTTAGGCTCTTACGAGTGTTCAAGGTTCTTGTATTTTTTCTGGGATATTCATATCTGTTCCAAAATTCCAATTGTTTTGTTTCTCTTTGCACTTCATCATCTCATGTAGTAGATAGATTAGATAAAGCTTTAAAGTTAACATTTTCTTTCTTTTGGAGTGCTTAGTAGCTGCTAACTCTCATGCTCTTTTTCAGTGTGATCCTATTTCCAATAGCAATCACTTTCTACATAACTTGGTGGTTTATTCACTTTGTGGATGGCTTCTTCTCTCCAATATATGCTCAGCTAGGAATCAATATTTTCGGTAAGTACATTTTATTCTGTAACACATGGCCTTGACTGCATAGACACTTGAGTTCTGAAAAGCCTCATAAATACAAAGTTCTAGTCCGTTATCTTTTTTCAAGAAAACCTCATTGACACCAGGTTCTGTCCAAAAGTTTACTTATCATGTCTTTATCTGTACTCTTTGTTCTCATTGAACAACAGTTCGTACCCCTTAGAGAGATGCAAATCAGGCTTGTGATGGTACAAGTCAAACCTGACCAGAATCTTTATCAAGTTATATATTGACTGTATAATCAATGAATCAGAAGTTTTTGTTTTTTCACAATGTTGATTTGATCTTTCAAATTCTGTGCACTTGTTAGGTCTTGGATTTGTAACTTCCATTACATTCATATTTTTGGTTGGGGTGTTCATGTCATCATGGCTGGGTGCATCTGTCCTGGGTCTTGGTGAGTGGTTTATCAAAAGAATGCCATTCGTTCGCCATATCTACAACGCCTCCAAGCAGATCAGTTCTGCCATATCCCCGGGTATGCTTTATAATGTCTTTCCCTTGTTTGATGAAATGGATATAGAGAAGGGCAATTAATAATCTTTAGCTCTTTGGTATTCTAGATCAAAACACGCAAGCCTTCAAGGAAGTGGCCATCATAAGGCATCCACGTATTGGAGAATATGCATTTGGGTTCATTACTTCATCACTTACTCTTCAGGTCTGCGAATATTTTTTACATTCTGAAGCTACCTTTAGTTTTACACTGGTCAAATACTTCTTTCATCTGTTGTTTTGAATTACCAATATTCTATACTGTTATTGTTTGTAATTGATACTCATTCTCATTTCCCCAGCATGCATGTTTTGTTCAACTCACAACTCTTTAGACCATGGTCTTTGTTTGGTAAATGGTGACTATCTATATTTACTATGATTCCTTTAGTATTTCTCCTGTTATTGTCGTTTTCTCTGTCACTTTGATTCTAAAGACTTGGTTCATCAGACTAGTTCTGGTTATTTCTTGGCCTAAAAATGATTGTGGATTAGTGTAAGACTGGAAGCATTTTGGATATAATGGTGCTTACTGTAGTTTGATCCTTCTTAATAATTTCTCTTAATTACAAACATCATCTAAAAATGATTGTGGATTAGTGTAAGACTGGAAGCATTTTGGATATAATGGTGCTTACTGTAGTTTGATCCTTCTTAATAATTTCTCTTAATTACAAACATCATTATGTCCTGTTCCTTATGATCAACGTTTTAGAAAATATGTTATCTGATCCATTGTCACAAAAGCTTTATACCAACAACTAGCGGAATAATACACACTATTAGAATAGAATACTGGTATGACAACTAGCAGAATGATATACACTACTAGAATGCAATACTGGTATTGTAGGTCAATAATATATTTCTTATTTTTAACTTGCAGAACTATGAGGGGGATGAGGAATTGTGCTGTGTTTATGTTCCCACGAACCATCTGTATATTGGTGATATCTTTCTGGTCAGCACCAAGGATGTGATCAGGCCAAACCTATCTGTACGGGAAGGAATTGGTGAGTAATCTATTTGCCAGTTTATGTAGATATATCAAGGCTGGGTCAAAAGAACCTGTTTTAGCTCTTAGCTCGGAATTTACCTACCAACTTAGAGTTACTATGACCCCCCCTCCTGGATGACCGTGATCAAATTGGGCATTCATTATAGGCGTCATATTGGTGTTGTCTGGATATACAAAAAAGAAAATGATGTGGGCATGAAAGCTGAACTTATTATATAATCAAAATGCAATGACAAATGGGATCTTAATGAATGTGTTCGAACTGCATTGTAACAATAGATGGGGAAAACAGTTTGCATATATCAGTGCTCTAACTGTATGTTCATTTAATGCAGAAATTGTTGTATCTGGAGGCATGTCGATGCCTCAGATCCTGTCAACAGTTGATTCCCGGATTATGCCTGTGGTCAGCTGAGTGGAGGTGTTAGATGTTAGCTTGGTTGCTTCTTTTTTACCTTGTTTGGTTTCCCTAGTGTCGTCAGATTGGCCATGCACTCAATGTGATGCATACACAGGAATTCTTTTTAGATTACCCAAGATTCTGGTGACATTTGTAACATGGTTTGTCATGTTAGAATGTAGAAATTGTAGTGTTGGCTTGGAAGATATAGTTTTGATGGATTAATGAACATACAGGCTGTTCAGCGGTTTGATTTAACATTCCCTTATGTGTAGAGCTGTGTCTGCTTAATATGTTGTGTGCGAGATTCTCTTGCTGGACCTTTGCTGTTGATTATCTATAGACTCAACCATTTCGTTGGTAGAAAAGTATAGTTGATCCGGCTGTGAAGTAACTGATCGTTTCGTTCCGAATACATTCACGAGTGTTTTACGCAATCTAGATGAACCTTTCTGAAATTGGGACTAGTATTTTGATATGACGCGTGTACAAGTTCATGAAATATGAACACATTCCAACTCTCCTAGCAACCCTAAGAGCAAATGTACTCATTTTGGGTGGGTTGGACCAATTTTCAATCCGGGTAATATATTATTCATTCAAATCAATCATTGGTCTTTTGTTCGACAATACAACAAGATCGATCATAACACCAATTATTATTCACATTTTAAAGAGTCATTTGAAAAAAGTTGTTAGCCACTCAGCTCCATGTGCATGTCCACTCCCTATATATAATTTGGTGTCCCTTGGAGAAATTGGTCCTAATTGAGAGATGGGTTAATCCTTGACCTAGATCACATTTCATCATGTTAAGTCCCCGCATGGGGCCTAGCATCAACCCAGTCCAATTTTTTGCTGTTGGATACAGTTTTTGGTCCAACCTCTCAGTCCGACCCATGCAAATGGTCCTCTGCTGCATTTGCTCTAAGGTTTAACATATTAATCATCAAAAAAATGCTTTCATGTTTATATCTCATGTATGGTACTAAAGTTCAAGAACTCAGAACTGGAGGAGCTGCCCTTTTGGTTTTGCTTAGCAAATAACTGAGTGTACACACATTCTGTTTAACTTCTCAAATAAATGAGCACACATTCTCTAATGTTTTACCAAAATATCCAATCAAAAGCCCAACCCAAATTTCTTACGAGCCCAATTACACCAACAAACCCTAGCTCGAAAGCACCCTCACGCCTCTATATAAAGCATTGAAGCAAAAGAGCAACACCCAAGTCCTCCTTCCTCCGCTGCTACTGTATCTTCAACTCTTCTTCACTATTCTTTTCAATTTTCCAATCTCTGGTTTGTTTGTTTTTCTGTTTTGTGATTTGGGACCGTGACGATTCAATTGATAAGGTCTCGTTCGTCGTAACTGGCCGCAAGGCCTTGCCGACCATTCTGTTATATCACCACCCATTATCTGAGTCCCTCTCTCTTTTTCCATCTTTTCCTATATGGGTTTTGAAATTTAGGGTGTGTTTTCTTTCCGGCCGATGATTAAAATTAAATCAATGACAAGCATATGTCTGAATTTCTCTGTGTTGAACTCAAACTAATCTTCTCTATGAGGCCGGTTTATCTTTCTTCCTTCGTCTATTTGTTAATTTTAAAATGATTTGGGTGGGTTTCTTTTGCCGATGATGATTATATGGATTTCGTGTAATGTATGACTATCTATGATTACACACATACCTATACTGCCTTCCTTCTGAGGCTTGTTTTAGTGTTTCCCTATCCTTGAGTTTTTTCGTTAAATTTGTTCTTGTTTTTGAAAATGTATGAAATTTGATTTGATGGGTTGTGTGATGATTGATGCATAGTTCACATGAGTTTATCTGTGATTAAACATCATTTTAGTCTTTCGCTCCTATCTGATGACCCATTTTAGTTTTTTCTTATAACATTGGCCAAGGATTGAAATTTATTCTTGACAAGCATATGTCCGAAACTATGTGTCGAAAAATTTGTATCATCTATGAGGCCGATGTTTGAACATTCTCTGTTGATCGCATTCAAGATTTTAATTTCAGAAATGTAAATTGAAATTGGTATTTGTAGGTTAAGCACTTGCAAACTTAATTCTGCTCAACTTTGCATTTTGTAATAGAGTAATGGACAATGATGATTTGTGTTAGGTCTCGTTCGTCGTAATGTCTCTTCTGGGACTTGCCGACTATCGTGATATATCACCACCCATAGTCTGAGTCCTTTAAGATCAACCTCAAGGGATTACCGGATTAACCTCTAGGGATTTCCTTTATCTTCCTTTTCTTGAGTAATTGATCGTGTGCGTAGTTTTAATTGTTGAAGTGAAGTGAAGAATTCATGAGGGACATGTTGAACGATTTCAGCTGGATTATCATACTTGGTTGTACTTCAGCTAGAACTAATCTCGGACTGAACATAGCAATTTGAAATTTTCCTATGGTATCATTCAGAGCTAAATAATGAGCTGAATAACGTTCTAGTAGAGATTACAAACCCTATAAAATTCGATTCATTTAGTAGAAAAACTAGAGTTACAAACTTGCAATAAGATGTGTGAGTAATCATGAAGAAACCAGCTCCTGTGATTAGGAAAATAAGGACATGACTTCTCCTATCTCAAATTCATTAGAAATTGTGTAAGAAAGTATGGTTTTGTTAAAAAAAAACACATCTCATTTGCTCCACAGCAGTCGTAAAGACTTCTCGAAATCTCAAATTCATTGGACTTCGGCATCTTATGATAATCTTCATCCACTCGTCCATACCATATGTCTATAACTTGCGCACACTCGATTAGACAGGGGACAACTCGCTTACTCTCTCTTTTTTTGGGTCTAATCATCCACTCTTATGATGCTCTACTTCGCTCGACTTTTACATCGCATCTCGTCACCACATCTTGCACATCGCATTCTAGGGGTCGTTGTGGTTCTAAGTTCAACTCTTGCATGTTATGATATTCAAGAATGTGGTTCAATTAATAGAACATCGAATCCCAGATCAATCCTTTTCTATGTGATATTTGAGTTCTAATAAAGTAGTATGGGGTTCACATCTAAAATCAATTGGTAATATGTGAAATTGTCCAAACCCTTATAAACTCATAGGTAAGGTCCCATATTCCCAATGTGGAATTAATATCTCAACACGCCCCCGCACGTGTAACGAATTTTCAAGCCTAACACGTGGACAACATTTGGGTGACGTGAATCCAATTGACAATGTGTGGAGTGGCCCAAACCCATAGGCAATGTCTCATATTCCCAATGTGGGATTGATGTCTCAATACGCCTCCGCACGTGTAGCGAATTTTCAAGCCTAACATGTAGACAACATTTGGGTGACGTGCAGTTTGTGTGGTCATTTGGCTTCAGAAATGGACGTGGGTAACCTGCTCTGATATCATGATATAGTAGTCTGGGGTTCACATCCAAAACCAATTGGCAATGGGTGGAGTGACCCAAACCTTTATAAACCCATAGACAAAGTCTCATATTCCCGATGTGGGATTTGATATCTCAACAAGTTCTATCAGCTCAAGAAATGCTTAACAATCATTATCCAAGTGCAGCAATATTTTGGTGAAGAAAATAAAAGCTTGAATTTGTTGACCGAAATATTTTGTGTTATAGCCCACATTTTCGAGTGAAAATCATTATTCTGAAAGGAAGTATTAACATTTTTGTTTTATTTTTTATTTTTTTGCAGAATGCTCGAAATTCAGTTTTCACTGAATTGGTCATGAAGAGTGTAAATTTTACTACAACTACTGCTCCAAACGACGTCGTACCCGCCACCTAAACTCGGTTAAACATAGCACCAGTACCACGTTACGCGCGGACGCGCGGGTAAACCAGAGAGAACCAAAACGACCGTAAAAATCTGCCGACACTTGGGTAATACAAGCCTACAGCTTCGTCTTCCGAACCTGGCGGTTGTCTCTATATCCAAGCAAAGCCCTCTGACTCACTCCAACTCATCACCCCCTGACTGACTCAGTTAACTGTAACTAACACACTCAATCACTGCCTTAATATCTTCAACCACCAATTCCCACTCCTAGTTTCCTTTCATGAAATGTCCCTCTCTCACTTTTCCTCCTCTTCAGTTTCAGTGCCCCCAATTCTGTTTCTGCTCCAAAACGCTTACACCTTATGTGCTTCATGTCATTTGTAATGCCCAAGTTGGTCTAAGGCCTCAGTTTTCTTCTCGTAGTTATTCCATCAATTTAAACAGTTTCAGATACCCAATTTGCTCTCTACTCCTAGCTTGTGTTTCATTTTCCTCAATTTCTCAAAATTCCCATCTGCATGTTATCAATTTCAACACTTTGAACCCCAATTCTGTTTCACCTCCAAAAACGCTCAAACTTTTCTGTCCATAGCTTCATAATTTCCATCTGGGTCTGATCAGTTTGCTCTAAAGACTCAAACTTTCGTGTCTCGTGGCTCAATTCTTCAAAATCTCTATCTGGGTCTGTTTATCTGATCAGTTTACACAGTCACATCGTTTGAATTTCCATTCTTGACATTCAAAGTTTCGGTTTTGAGCTCATAATTACGATGCACGCCAAGTCCGATTCCGACGTCACGAGCTTAGCGCCGTCGTCGCCGCGATCGCCGAAGCGGCCAGTGTACTATGTCCAAAGCCCATCTAGAGACTCCAACGATGGCGACAAATCCTCCACCATGCACGCCACTCCGGCCTTCAACAGCCCAATGGAAAGCCCCTCTCACCCTTCCTACGGCCGCCATTCCCGGGCCTCCTCCGCCAGCCGCGTCTCCGGCAACTTTAAAGGGAGCCGGAAACGCGGCCATGATAAAGGCTGGCCGGAATGCAAAGTGATTGAGGAAGAAGGGGACTATGATGGGCTCTATGGGGAGAAGGGCCTTTCTAGAAGGTGTCAGATTTTGATGGCTTTGTTTGGCTTCATTGTCATCTTTTCCATTTTCTGCTTGATTCTTTGGGGTGCTGGTAGACCTTACAAAGCTCGGGTGTCTGTTAAGGTAATGTGCTTGTTCTGTTTCATTACTATTGTATTAAGAAATGAATTTTATAATGTTTGATGATAACATGTTTCTAAAGTCACATTCTGTCTGAGATTTGTTAAGTTTGGCATTTGGCATAGTACTCAAAATATGTTGTTGCGCTTGTTTTGATCTTCATCTTTATGGACTGGTTGTTGTGTTTCAGAGCTTAGCTGTGCATAATTTTTATTTTGGGGAAGGATCGGACATGACTGGTGTACCTACAAAGATGGTGACAATGAATTGTTCAGTGAGGATGAGTGTGTACAACCCAGCTACGTTTTTTGGTATTCATGTCAGCTCCGATGCAGTTAACCTTATGTATTCAGAAATTACAGTTGCAACCGGTCAGGTTAGATTTCTGGCTTGGACTATTGTTGGGTGTACATGATGATGATGAGATTGAATTTCTTAAGCTAGGAAAGTAATCAAATTGATCTTGAATATCTGCAAACAATCCAGAGATCGAGATTTTGTTTGAAGTGTCATTCTTTCAGTATGTACTTTAGCCTCTGTATGGTGTACAAATTTTTGTAATTTTGGTTGCAAATGATGCAGTTGAAGAAATACTATCAACCAAGAAAGAGTAACCGGATTGTGCTAGTGAACCTCCAAGGAGTGAAGGTACCTTTATATGGGGCTGGAGCAAGCTTAGCAGTCGACGATACCAATGGAGGAGTTCCAATGACACTCGTGTTTGATGTTCGGTCACGAGGGAATGTTGTGGGAAAGCTGGTGAGAACAAAGCACTGGAGGCACGTAAATTGCTCCTTGGTTGTTGACTCTCATAAGACCAAACCCATCACTTTAAAAGCAAGTTCATGCGCATACTAGTGAGCACTGCCCAGCAGATTCCTCTTACCTTGTTGTGCAATGCCTTCACTTGTGATACTGAATCATATTGTGTGCCGTCTGCTTGGCATGGAGCAGTTTTCATTCTTATCTTGTAATACAACATTGCAGACCTCGCGAATTGAATAGTTAAATATAGTTATATTTCTTTCATTGTCCATTTCCATATCCAAGCACCGCTGCAGGTTTAACTTGGTAAAACATTAAACTAAAACACGATACAGTAAGAGAGTAAATTTTGATGTGTCAAATAAGTTACTCAACTTGAGGTTCAGATTTTCAATCTACAACAATAAATAGGGCTTTTCGGAAAAAATTAGCCCCCGAGAGATATGTTACACAAAATTTGAAAGAAAAAATGGTCTAAGCCGTCTTCCTTTTCAATTCAATGCTGCACCTTCCTTTGGTTGAGATGCTGGAATACTCTCCTGCTTGTCTACAGCACATCCGGTCTCAAGAACAGTGGCGCCAATCCTTTTCGGGGGCCAGTACCGAAAGATAGATCTTCCCAAAATATTCTTGGCTGGCAGTGGACCCCTAAACATAGACACAACTTAAACAATCAATCAACATGAGGAACCACAGCATAATGAATAAACCAAATGGTCTCACAACTTGGTTTAGAATGCATTACCATACGTGTGAATCGTAGCTGTTATTTCTATTGTCACCCATCACAAAAACTGAGTTCTCTGGCACAGTCTGTGCAAACATAAACAGAAAGATGCAGAGTCAACTACTTGTGACATTCTTTTAAAGTTACAACCTTATCAAGTTTCATGATAATAGTAAAGAAAATAAGGACATAAGAGAAGAAAAAGAAGGTAAACTATTAAAGTGATTCTTACTATAGGTGTCATAGTATAAGAAGGTGGTTCCAGGATGAACTTTTCATTTCTCTCGACCCCATTAACTATGAGCTTCCCATTGCGAACCTGCAATCAGTTATCCCTTAGCAGTTAATTCCACTATTTAGATACTGACGAAGAAATAATGTACTTAGCAACACAGAAAGGACTCGGACTATTGATGTTTGTAAGTTAGTTTTAGATGGATGCATGTCAGAGTTCTCTGCAAGTCTGGAAGTTAAGGGACAATGGTTAGTTCTGTGAGCTTCAAGTAACATAGAGATTTTCCAGATAGAATTACCCATGGTTTCATGGGTGAATGTGGCTAGACAAGTAGGAATGGCATACTAGGAAGATTTCTCATTTCTTACCGGAGAGAAGATCTAGTATTGTGGTTTAGTGTATTGAATAGAAGTAGAGTAGAATTATGCATTAGAAAAAAACAACACCACCATAACAGGACACAGCTCAGTAATGTCACCTCCACAGTATCACCTTCCTTGGCCACTACTCTTTTAATGAAGACGTCAAGGTCGGTATATCCTACTTCCTGAAGGACCGGTGGACTTTTAAAGATAACAACATCATTGGCACATGGCTTTCTGAAGTAATATGAAACCTAGCAATGTTAAGAGAAAGACATGTTATGTATATATTTCATCATATTCTCATCCAAACAGGTACACCTTAAGTAAAGAGTGCACACAATAAGCGGAACTACTATAGCAAAAAGTTCAGATATTTCTCCAAGCTATGGCTTAGGCCCAAAACAAGAATACCAATTTACAATAGCATGAAAATGAACATTCCCAATAGTATCAGCTTCAAGAAATAGTCAGGACAGGGGGAGGAGTATTCATAATGTGCACACCCAATCCAACAACATTAAACTCTTCAAGGCTATCACCCACAGAGTTTGATTGTCTATAGTTATGAGAAACACAGTAGGTTCTAAACTTCTAATCTACTCAATCAGACCCAAGTTCGTAACTTATCAGCCAAGGCAGTCGTAAACATATCTGAATTAACATATTAACTTATGCAAAATCTCAGTCAGTACTACTGACTCGTTAATATTTCTTTCGACTATCACCTTGATCATGTCTACCAAGTCTAATTACCTGCGATACTTTTCTTGCTTAAGCTTATCCCCTGAAAGCTTAACCTTTCTATATCCTATTCCTTACCATTCTTCTAACCAAGTACCTAACTTCGTAGTATTCCATATCAACCAAAAGTACCCACATTGCCCCCGAAAATGTTATCCACATTGTTATCATTATACAAGAACAACTGAACAAGTCCTATGTGCACCGATGACAACATTAGCCATTACAAATTCCGATTTCGAAACAAAACACTATGATCAAACCTTAGCAAACAGAACTCGCAAACCATAAAAAACCAAAAAACGAAACAAAAATCGAACCTTCTCAGCTACAATTCTATCTCCAACATCCAAAGTAGGGTACATTGACAAGGAAGGAATAAACCTCGGCTCAGCTACGAAAGACCGAAACGCAAGCGACACCGCAATTGCCGCAAACACTGTCTTGGCATCATCGGTAGTTATGTTCAACCACCCCGGCAGGGGCCCACTCTTCTTCTCCTCCTGCTCATCGTCGCCACCGTCACCGCCGCCTCCTCCTCCGCCGTCTCCGCCGCCGCCACTGTCCAAAGACACCTTCTTTTCTTCACCGGAGTCCTTTAAAGCTTTGCAGACGAGTTTTCTGAAGTGGGTTTTGATTGAGAGCTTGGAATTGTGGGTTT
Organism: Fragaria vesca subsp. vesca; assembly: GCF_000184155.1. Taxonomy (NCBI): domain Eukaryota; kingdom Viridiplantae; phylum Streptophyta; class Magnoliopsida; order Rosales; family Rosaceae; genus Fragaria; species Fragaria vesca. The sequence continues at coordinate 3,722,714 of NC_020491.1, forward strand.
TGGGGAGTGGGTGGAGATTGAAGGATGAGAAATTGCGGTTTTTGATGGGAATGGAGAGGTGGGTGTGGTCGGAATTAGGGTATAGGAGGGAAGGTAATGGAGGGGAGTAGTGTAGAGAGAGCATTCTCTCTTTGGCTCAATGATGGAGTATGCTCTCTTTGTTTGCAGATTGTACAAGCTTTTGGACTTTGGAGTATTCATACCATGGATGAAAATTCCAATATACCTTTCCTTTATGTCAGTCATTATATAGTTGTGAAAATGTTTTTTTTTTAAATATATATTCTACTGATAAGTATAAGATTCATGATTCGAAGCCATAAATGAATTAGTTTATCTAAATTTCTGAAAAACATTTCTTGTATAGGGTCATATCTAAATTTCTTCAGTCACAAAGACAAAGTCGTAGGCTCGTAGCTCACTTAGTCGCCATTTTGCAACAAAAAAAACATGTGTTCAATTATGCTAAATGAGCTAAGGGTTTGTCAAAATCATGTACTCAAACAATATCTAAACCATGTAGGAATAGGGATCCTTTTCTTACTTGGATAGTTGGATATATATTCTCTTTCCCCTTTGTTTAAAAAACACCCACTTTCCCTCTATAAATACTCACACACATCAAATCTACAGATTCTTAAGCTTTTGTCCAAAGTATTCACTATCAGTGTTTGAACATTTAGGTGAAGATGGAAGGCCGCGTCAACTTGCCACCAAAGATCATGCTTGACATTTTTTCAAGGCTACCAGTGAATCACTTGTGCCGGTGTAAGTGTTTATCAAGGGTATGTCGATCCCTACTCTCCGATCCTGATTTCGTTGCAAAGTACAACAACAATGTGTTCTTCCAAAGAAGGCGCCTCCTCTTTACTATTCTTGCTGACTCGAGACCAGGGATATACTCATTGAATCTCGACCAACTTCTCAATGAGAATCCTAATGTTGATGCTGGTGGTTTAGTAGCAGCAGCATCCACTGAGCTCGACTTTGTTTACGATCATCTTCGGCACCTTGCTCGCTATTGGTTTCCCTTTGTGCATGGTCCCTGCAATGGCTTATTCTTGTCCCAGTTATATTTTGGAGACTTCAGTTACAGTTTGGTTAACCCTGCAACCAAGGAATCAAAGAAACTACCAAAGATACCAATATGGAGACGACCAATGAAGCCTTTCTCTTTGCAACTATATGGACTTGGATTTGATCCCTCCACAAACGAATACAAGGTGATTAACGGGCAGGATTACGGTGATGGAATTGTGTTTAGTGTCTATACATTGCAGACTGATTCTTGGCGACAGATTGACGGCTCGTTTCCCTACAAAGCTCTCGGTTATGATGGAATCATGGTGAATGGGGCTGTTCATTGGTTGGTGAGGAAGGTTGCAGATCGATCATTAGTGATTATATCTTTCACTTTAGCAAAGGAGGAGTTCAGGGAAATTCCAGTACCACCCGTTCCAAGTACTCTTTCAATTAAACTAGGGGCATTCAGAACCTGGCTATGTATAACATTAGTATCAAAACAGACTAAAACAGCAACGGAGAAAAAGCAGATAACATATAATCAGTTCTGGGTCATGAATGAATATGAAGTGAGCGAATCTTGGATTACAATGCAGGTCTCCAAACCATATAAGACATTATCACATTCCGGTTTCTGGACAGAATCTCATGATCTAATGGTGTTTGATAGATCATCTTTGGTTATGTACAATTTTAGTGATGACAAATTTTGGACTCTTGATGTCGGCAAAGTTGGTACCTTTTGTAACGTTGGTACCTATGTAGAGAGCCGAGAGCCTACCTTTCACTCACCGATCAAGAACAGCTATTGATTACAATAATTCTTGTTTTCCTCAGACTATTGATTCCTACTTCCTATTAATTTAGCAGCACCTCCTAAAAGTTTCAGATGCAGTTTATGTCACTAGTTGCTTTTGCTATGGTAAAATCACCTGGAATGCAAAGTTGAGTTCAAACAAAAAGCACATTACAACCCTACACAGTTGAGTACGTGTTGTGCAAATCACACTATGTTAAAGGGCTTCAAAGAGTCTTCATACAAACGACTAGTGTGGAAATTAGACACATTGCTGGTTCTCTAAATCTATTCCACTCTTGAACCCTAGGAATACGAAAATGTACATGTTAGAGTCTCAACAGGATTTTACTTTCCTTGAGGCTGCTTCCTAGCATATGATGAGTCATACAATCCCAGCGACGAAACAGGTCCCCCATCGTACCAAAAGACATTAGCAATGTGGGCAGCTTCTGCCACTCCCTCTTCTATAAACAATCCTCTCCAGTAAATTTATCTTCAAACAATTGTCCACAAACACTTCAATCAGAACCACCTCAAGCTAGACAAAACTAAAGATGCAGAAGAGGATGAATTAATAGAGGAAGTAGTTCACCCGGACAACTGTGGATCGAAGAAGAAGGTAATTGTGATGATGCAAAGGCGGATTTAGGATGGAGGAAGTTATCCAATTTTTTTGGAAAGAAGAAGGGCGGGCTCCCTTTAATACAACTCCATTTCATGGGAGAGCCTTGTTCTGTGGACTTTAACCTTGTGGTGACCTGAAGTTAGTTTTTACATATGTATTTGATGGTGAATTTGAAAATCAAAACGAAATATATGTTTTTCTCATGTCTAACTCAGAAGAGAGAGCAATGCTACTTTGTTGTTTGGAGTTTCGCTTGCCCGTTGAATTTAGAGAACCCACAGAGTACAACTTTGTGCAGCTTGGGGATCGCAAAATTGGTCTCATTTTGATCAGATTTTCCCGAAGCAACCAAGACTGGAACGACACAGCTTTTGTAAAATATGCGTCGAGGAAGATGAATGTAGTTTTGGTCCCATTGGCTTTTGATTACTGGGATGATTGGTATTGGAAATTCCGCTTTAAATTCATGCCTTATCAGGATTAGAGTACTATACCAGAGAGGATTCTAGTACTCGATAAGGCATGACTTTAAAGCGGAATTTCCAATACCAATCATCCTAGTAATCAAAAGCCAATGGGACCAAAACTACATTCATCTTCCCCGATGCATATTTTACAAAAGCTGTGTCGTTCCAGTCTTGGTTGCTTCGGGAAAATCTAATCAAAATAAGACCAATTTTACGATCCCCAAGCTGCACAAAGTTATACTCTGTGGGTTCTCTGAATTCAACGGGCAAGCGAAACTCCAAACAACAAAGTAGCATTGCTCTCTCTTCTGAGTTAGACATGAGAAAAACATATATTTCGTTTTGATTTTCAAATTCACCATCAAATACATATGTAAAAACTAACTTCAGGTCACCATCAAGATTAAAGTCCACAAACAAGACTCTCCCATGAAATGGAGTTGTATCAAAGGGAGCCCGCCCTTCTTCTTTCCAAAAAAAATTGGATATCTTCCTCCATCCTAAATCCGCCTTTGCAACATCGAAGCAATACACATCACAATTACCTTCTTCTTCGATCCACAGTTGCTCTACTTCCGGGTGAACTACTTCCTCTATTAATTCATCCTCTTCTTCATTTGCATCTTCCTCCACATCTTCATCCCCTTCTTCATCCGCTACTTCCTCATTTTGAATCTCTAACATATCTTCTTCATCCACTTCTTCCTCATCTTGAATCCCTAACTCTAGTAATATATCTTCTTCATTCGCTTGTTGCTCATTTCTAATCCTTGCCATATGCCTCATCCATCCCCCTAACGTTACCATTCCTATCCCCGGGACAAACCCTGTTGTTGACCTGACTTCCCTGCTCGACACATATATTTTACTTCCACTAATAATATAAGAGAATGGAGCAAATTTAAACCTTGGACCGTCAAAATCTAAAAACGGAGGTTCTGCCAGTGGAGTCCAATTCTTCAGCCAGGGGTCAAATACCTCAAATGCAGGATTAGCTGGTGCGGGTTCAAAAATGGGCTTACCAGACAGAGCGTAACGCTTTCCGCCGAGCTGCACCAGCAAGGGCCTATGCTTTCCTTGTCTGAAGGAAGTGTCCATCTTGGTGAAAGCTTGAGACTGAGGCTTAGTGTCGAATACATACAAGTTTTACTACAAGACCTCTCGAGTGCACCATACCCCAAGATCCTGGAGCCACCGGCGAAAACAATCTCGGACCCAAATACACCGCAGGCGGCAAAAGCGGGGAGGTGACTACCATAGTCATAAGCCACTTGATGCAATTGATTCTTGTTCTCCAATAGATGGCTCAATTTGATGGCGCGGATGTTGTAAGAAGGGTAGGCAACCCCCTGTTCAGATGTGCATACATAGAGAGACTTGTGAAGACACTCCTCGTCCAACTCCAACGTTTCTGAAATGCTCTCCCACAAACCCATCGTCTTCCGCATCCAATGCAAACGGCAAGGATTCTTCTTGTAAAAATCAGCCTCGGTTTTTGTTTTTTTGGAATTGGGAGGCTCAGCCATCTTCCAAGAGAAACACAAAGAAAGGGAAAGGGGGTTTTCTAGGTCAGAATTTGCGGAGGCAAAAGCTGCACTATTTGTACTCGTTTTTCTTTGGGTCAGTTTTGCAACGGCCCGGTACACAAGGCCCAAAGTCTGAAGGATTTAGATTGTAGTACATTCTGGTTCTTCTTGCAATAACCTTTTAGGCACGTTTACTTACATGAAATGAAATTGAAAAACGAATAAATGATTTCGGTAGAGAAGAATTACAGCGTTTACTTACACATAATAAAATTGGAATAGGTGTGGGTCTCACCTCCTAATAAGTAATCGATTTCTTAACAACCCTAAATTGTAATACCAAGAGGGAGATGAGATTATGAATGATACCAGCAAGAATGAACTTCTATTCTAAAAATACCCTCTTTAATTTTATTATACTAATAATATTGAAGAATTTGTTTAAGATGCTAATAATTTCAATTTTTTTTTAAAGGTTTCTTTTTATATGCTAATAATATACTATTTGTGGAAGTTGTTTAATTTTTTTTTTTGTATTTATAAAATTCTTTACTTGATTTAAATATATTACTAAAATGTATAAACATATGATGCCTTAGTTTTGTTTTTCAACCCTTGCAACTTGCGGTTTGAAATACACCCAAAATGCTAGTATTAGGTCCAAATGATTTTGATAAATCATGGTAGAAGAGAGTTTATGTAAGGACGAGATTGCAATATACACAAACGCACATGTAGACTCTGTATTACATTGTTAATATGTAACTACATTATTATAATCAATACACTGAATAGAAATAGTCCATTTGGTTTGTTGATTATACATAACTTATCAACTGAAACAATCAAAACGACAAATAAAACTAGATAAACATATAAGGAAAAAATTGCTTTGAGAGTGATCGAAATGTGTAGCTTATTTTTTCATGGGTATTTTAATAATTAAAATAGTAATTAATTACATTTATGTTCTAATTCCATATGGTAAGTAAACAGTTCAATGGAATTGAAATCTCCACATACTGTTTCATTATCTTTCATTCCAAGTAAATAAACGTGTCATTAGCGACTTAGCGTATTTGATTGGCGTTTGAGTTTTTGTTTACCTCATTGAGGTGTCTCAGAGAGTTTTGATAAAACAGTTTTTTTTTATTTTTTTAAATAAGAAAACAATCTTCTTTACAAGAATTTTAAGTGTGACATTGAGCATGATCTCTTAACATTTGCAGCCTAGATAACAATTGTCTAATAAATTCTATATGTTTATGCATCATGTAATGAAATCCAAGTTAGTTCAGATAGTTGTGTTTTTTGATTTGAACCTCTCTCTGCCCCCAAGGGCACGGGTTCGATTCATGTTTTCCTTTCTCTTCTTTTATACATTTTCTTTGTTTTATTTTCTGTTATTTTTTTTCCATGCAATAATTTTCTATTTTCTATCAGTTTTAGTATTTTCCTTCTCATTTAATTCCCTTTTTTTTTTCTCCCTTTAAGAGAATTTTTTTTTTTTTTTTTGCTGTAAAGATGAGTGAGAGAGGAATGACTCCCTTATGTATTAAAAAGAAAAAAGAAACATCAAGAGAGGGGGATTAGACCAAAACCTCTCATAACAAAATAACAACAAAACAAAACTATGAAAGCCGAAAATGGGAAACTCCCTTAAGAGAATTGGGTTTAAAGAGATATTGAAATATGATTTTGATAAAATACAATATTGTTTCCATGATTTTGTTTTGAAACATTATTGGCTAAAAAATTTGCATACAAGAGAGAAATTTAGCCTAGACCACATTTCATTTCTAGATCCGCCATTATAGAGGATGTGATCCATGGCTCGAGTCACAGAAGAAAGTGCAAGTCAAATTTGAAAAACTTGAGTATCGAACTTGTAAATAGTGGAGTTTAGTCACCGAGTGGATTCATCTTCTTTACTCCTCTGAGCTGTTCTTGATCGGTGAGTGAAAGGTAAGCTCACCACATAGATACCAACGCTACAAAGGGTGCCACTTATGCCGACATCAAGAGTCCAAAATTTGTCATCATTAAAATTGTACATAACCAAAGATGATCTATCATACACCATCAGATCATGAGATTCTGTCCAGAAACCGGAATGTGATAATGTCTTATATGGTTTGGAGACCTACATTGTAGTCCAAGACTCGCTCATTCCATATTCTTTCATGACTCAAAACTCATTATATGCTGTCCGTGTTTTCTTCGCTGAGGTTTTAGTCTGTTTTGATACTAATGTTATACACAGCCAATCTCTAAATGCCCCTAGTTTAATTGAAAGAGTACTTGGAATGGGTGGTACTGGAATTTCACTGAACTCCTCCCTTGCTAAAATGAAAGATATAATCACTAATGATCGATCTGCAACCTTCCTCACCAACCAATGAACAGCTCCATTCACCACGATTCCATCATAACCGAGAGCTTTGTAGGGAAACAAGCCGTCAATCTGTCGCCAAGAATCAGTCTGCAACGTATAGACACTAAACACAATTCCATCACCATAATCCTGCCCGTTAATCACCTTGTATTCATTGGTGGAGTGATCAAATCCAACTCCATATGTGTGCCGAGAAAAGGGCTTCATTGGTCGTCTCCATATTGGTGCCTCTGGTAGTTTATTTGATTCCTTGGTTACAGGGTTGATCAAACTGTAACCAGAATATGACTGGGACAAGAACAAGGCATAGCAGGAATAATGAACAAAGGGAAACCAATCAAGTGCATGGTTTGGAAGATGATTGAACACAAAGCGGAGGGGTGCTGCTAAACCACCAACATCAACATTTTGATTCTCATTGAGAAACTGCTCGAGATTCAAAGAGTATATCTCTGGTCTCCAGTGGTCATAAAGAACAGTAAAGAGGAGGCGCCTTCCTTGGAAGAACACATCCTTATTGTACTTTGCAACGAAATCAGGATCGGAGGGTATGGACCGCCATGCCCTTGATAAACACTTGCACTGGCACACGTGCTTCACTGGCAGCCTTGAAATAATGTCAAGCATGATCTTCGGTGGCAAGTTGACACGGCCTTCCATCTTCACCTAAATGCTCCAAACTCTACAGAATGAATACTTTGGACCAAAGCTTATGAATCTGTAGATTTGATGTGTGTGAATATTTATTGAGGAAAAGTGGGGTGTTTTTCAAACAAAGGGGATTGAGAAATATATATATATATATCCAAGTAAGAAGAGGATTCCTATTCCTACATGGTTTAGATATTGTTCGAGTATAAACATATAAGACAGGAATTCCTGGTGTTTAGGAATTAGGAACGTATATTACTTCTAACAAACACCAGAATAGACCCCAACCCAGCTCAAACAGACCCCAACCCAGCTCAAACATCTGGCTCTCTACCTAATGTGTTACAGATCAAAATCAAACATCACCATTATATTTCACTTGATAATAGTGCCCAAGATTGTCTCAAGCACCACCCTCTCATATGCTCATACTTCATGAGAGCTTCCGGTATAGTTTGTGTAAGCATGCATCTCAGATCAGTTTGCCTTTCTTATAGGGATTCTCTATGCAATTCTCAGCCTATAAGATAACCCAACTTTTTAGAAAAGAAAAATATTTAAAAATAAAATAATTGGGGTTACAGCAGCAGTTAATAGAATAATATGGCTCCTCTCCCTCCTGTGAACATATTTCACCACGGAAGCCTTCTAATCAAAATCGAGTGTATTTCCGTACAATATTGCCGTTGACAGCTGAAGTACTTGGACAATCTTGAAGCGGTAGTCAGTACCCACCGATGATAAAGCTAGCAGAGCAACATAAATGAGGAAGGAATAATTCCATTGAATAACTACAAGATAAATATACATTGACAATAAACATGAAACATATGCAGACCTCACTCCGACATTTCAGCTTGTAGATTGCCTCCCTAAATGATGAGACAAAGCTGTTGTTAATCCCAATCTGCAATTTTCTTTTTTTGAAAAACAATGAGAATTACTGAATTAGCATTGAAGAACCAAAAACACTATCAGTCAAAGACCAACCTATGCTGCTATGCATGATGAAGGTCTGGTTCCATGTGCATAAAAGTAATACCAGTCAAAACTGCAATACAGACATGTAGTGAGTAAAGACTCAAAGATAGAAATATCAAGTCTTTCAGAAGAACAAGAAAAGATAGTTGATGGAAAATCTTAGTATAGAAGATTATCAGCAGCAAAGCTAAAACAGTCCAGGATCAATAGTATCCCCAACTCAAATTCAGACCACAGTCTACATTGATATTCCCTCTGCTCAGCATATCCAAGTTTATCCCCAACATGGTTAACTAAGCTGGTGCAGTAAAGATTCATCCCAGAAAGACTAAACAAGTACAGTTGATTCAGTACCCAACTCAAACAAATAACTGCGCTTCTGAATTGATTTAACAACAATGCAAGATCACTGTATTGCACCACTAAGAACAAAACCAAATTCATCTTGTTAACAACAAAAATCATAATTGGTCACAACGAGTGTGTGAAAAAAACAAGACAAAGAAGCAGAAACAGGAGGAAAGAAAAAACAAAAAAACAAATGTTCTTGTTAACCGAGCAATGACAGAAACAACAAGAGCAACACAGTTTCTCTTTGATCCATAATTACATATCTAACATTCCCACGAACATTCAAATCAATGAACTAACCGGAAAAAAAAACACAATGGTTTGCAGAAGAAGAAGACCCGACCATGAAATTGATCAATTCTTAGCAGATCAAGCTACTCAGACACCCGAATCCCTAATCAATAATCAATCATTCAAATGACTACAACCCATAAACAATTTTCAAAAGATAATCGATCCTAATCAATTCCAGGTCAAATACATATATGAACTTACCTTCATACTCCTTAAACAAAGGGAAGGATGGGGAGATCGATCGGATACGCGGTTTGGGAACGAATCCGATGGCCCCGATATGAGCATTTGTACACTCCAGACGTCTCCTACAACAGAATGCAGACATCAGTGGAGAAATGTTCACTAAAGCTAACATCAAAACCCGAAAGGTTATAAACTACCTCCCAAAATCTGAGGCCTTACAAGTATTTCTATTTGTTGTCCAACATCCAAATGACACGTGATTTATGAACACATAATAAACAGTTCACCAAATCCTGGCCATGAATGTAAATTTACTCAAGGCTTCAATTGAACTGCATTTACCCAGTTGAAGAAGCATTGTTTAGAACTAAATGCATAGTTTAGTTCAACCAACTGATCAATCATTCCGAAATTAACAAACAAACAAAAAATTTCATATTTCAACCTATCAAGACAAAGTTGAAGAACCTTAACCATCAGAGCGGCTGGAACTAAAAACACAAATTCGGTAGCTAAAATTGCAGAAGACACTAAACAGCTGGAAAAAAAAATGGAGGGAGCGATTGGATTCATGTTGACGGAGCTGGAAATGGAGACGATGGAGGTCCGCCTCGAGTTGTATGGGTCTGAAACTAATCTAATTCCAGAACTCACCGTCAGGGACAGTTGGGTTGACCAAAAAAAAAAAGAAAAAAGGCCAGTTGGGTCCGTAGGGGTGAAATTGTAAATCGCTCTTCTCTTTTCATTTTCACACCTGCGTCTCTTTCCATAAACCTCTTTGTGTCCTTTCTAAAAAATAAACCTCTCTCTGTGTCAGTCAGCTCACTCCTCTCTACACTCCATAAATCCATCTTCCACTTCAGTTGAGACTAACGCACAATTCAGGTATGCATTTTTCTGTTTTTGATGTTCAATGTATGTTTTTATGTTAAAAGTATGTTTTTGATGTGAAATCTAAGTAGCTATTCTGCTGTTTTGGTTCTTTCTCAAATCCTCACCCCAAAGGCCAAAGCTTTCACCTTTGGATCCCAAGGTTCCATCTCAACCATAATAGATTGATTGCTGCCAAAGGGATGAGAAAGACACTAACTTTGGTTCTAATACTCCAAAGTTTCAACCTTTTAAGAATTGAAATGCAGCAAATTTGTGTCATTGCTGCCAAAAAGATGAAAAAGGCACCAACTTTGGTTCTAATACTCCAAAGTTTCAACCTTTAAGACTTGAAATGCAGAAAATTTGTGTTCTTTAGTCCTCACCCCAAACTTTCAACCTTTAAGACTTAAAATGCAGGAGATTTGGGAAGGCATCAAGATTAAGGAGAACACTGCAGAAGCTATGGAGGAAGATGATGAAGATGAAGATTGGGAAGAGGGATGAAGATTATCCAGATAATGAGATTAGGATTATGAGAAGTGTAGCAAATAGGTTTCCTCGTTTCTTCTAGGTGATCTTTGCCAATATTAAGAGAAGATTTTCAGTACATTTTTGTCAAGTAAGGTGAAGTGTGTCATGTACTCATTTTCTAAGAAATGTTCTGTGTCGATCAAAGTTCCGTTTAATTTCACATACATATGGACAGCAACTGCCCTCAACTATCCAACATATACTACAGAATTCATGGAGCTTAATTTGACTTGCACAATCAGCTATACCAATAGAAATGGTAGGATTTATACCTGTTAATCGCTAAGTATCGGCTAGGCCAAATAATCATGAACATCTGAAACTAAGAAACCAATGTAATCTTCAAAGGTAGCATGTTCTGGGGGATTGTTGAAGAAGTCCCACATCAGAAGAATCACAAAATATGAACATTTAGTGTTTGACATCACGATTGTCTTCTTCTTTGTTAACATATATACACCACTCTACATGTACTTTCAAACTTCCTGCATATCCCAACTTGACTTTGAAACTGCCTCTTGCATATAACCAATGGCTGCACTCTCAGTGCGGAAGTATGAGTAATGCACATGGTTCTACTAACATTCTGCATACTTTCAGACGAAAATTCGAAACTTTTTGAAATCATCTGGCCTCTTATGTTAGCAGCAGAGTTGCCATTATCAGAAACAACCACTCCAGGTATCTGCAAAGCATTAGGATAAGTACTCAAGGTTTGTTTCCGACTAATGGTCTCCAAACTCTGTTCAGGTACCTTGTTTAGTGTGACTTCTGAATCATCTTCTGACTCATTGAGGAGTCTCATTGCTTCATCCATTAAACCTATAGCACGCCAAGCCTCAGCAACAAGCTCGATTGTTCTCATTTCAGGAACAATACCCTTCTCTTTCATTATATGAAGCAAATCTTCTGCTTTCCATGGCTGCCTAGCTTCTCCATATCCCCATATTAGAGTCTCAAAAGTTTTTACATTTGGGGTGATTCCCATTTCACACATTTTCTCAAAGAGATCCCAAGCATGCTCCATTTTTCCAGCTGTGCACCACCCACTGATGATGGTTGTGAAGATTACAACATTTGGGTGCACACCAGATTTTCCCATGAAACTCAGAAGTGACTCTGCCTTTCCAGGATCACCGGCACGCACATAGCCTTTTGCAAGAATTCCGAACGCATGGATGTCTGGTTCAATGTCTGCCTTTATCATGTCATCAAAGATATCCTGGCATTTTTCCATCAGCCCTGCTGAGCTCCATGCATTCATTATGGTGCTAAATGTTATTACATCTGGTTTCATCCCAAATTCTTCCATCAATGTCAGTACCTGTCAAGTTATGGTTTTTGTGAGTAAACCATTCTATGAGTGTCATAAAAAAGCTGTAGAAAATTTTGGAATGGCAAAATTTTCATAAACAGGACTAATGTATTTCATTGAAATCCCAGTATTAAACTCACCTCATCAACTCCATCAGTGTCTGTAATGTTCAGAAACCCCTTGATGAGCGAGTTGAAAATGACAAGATTCGGATTCACCCCAATATCCTTCATTCTATATACAAACTTCAAAGCATCTGTCATGTTACCTTCTTTACAATATCCATTTACAACAATGCCACAAGTACGCTCATTGGGATTCACTTTGTTGTGTTGCATCTCCAACATCAACCTTTCAGCTTTACTGGTCTCTCCATTCTCAGCATAAGCCCTTGCCAATGTGTTGAAAGTGACTACATCAGGTTGTATACCAGAAGCAACCATCTTATACACCACATTCCAGGCTTGATCTAATCTCTTCTTGTTACACCAGGCTCTAATAAGAATATTATATGTCCTGTCATTCGGTTTTGCTTTCCCATCCTGCAACATAAGCTCTAGCAATTTTAAAGATTCTTCAGGTTTACCAGCTATTCCATATCCTTTGATAAGGGTGTTAAAAGTGCTGGTTGTGGGCTTACATCCACTCTCCTCCATTTTCCGAAAGATTTTCATGGCATCATTTACATTTCCAGATTCCGAGAAAGCATTGATCATGGCATTGAAAAGTATTGAATCAGGCTTCATACCATTCTCCTCCACTTCAGAAAGGAGCAAGGGAATTGACTTGAAACGCCTCTGGCGGGTCAAGGCAGCTACAAGAGTTGTGTATGTTATAAGAGTTGGCCTATGTCCTTCTTCTACTAAATTATTGAAGATAGAATGCGCTTCATGAGGCTTCCCTCTTGAAATTAAATTGTTCATCAGCTTTGTTCTTGAACGAACTACGCGACAACTGTTCTTGTCCAAACAAACAAGGCAGCGGGATACCAGAGTTGAGGTTGGTTTTACTTTGTCCTTGCCCAGGTTTGGTTCCTAAGAAGTTCACAGTGAACAATAAACTTGATTCAAAACATGTTCATAGAAGCCATGCCTAATGGAGTTCACTAAATTATACCACTAAATATTAAGAAGAACAAGTCATTCTCAGTCTAATTAGTGGAAGTAACAAAAATAATGAAGAAATATAATGCACACTGTACCATAATACTAAGCTGCAGGATCTATTAAACAAATGAGTTCATGGCCAGTATGATACCCTGAGTGAAGATGCGCTACTACTAATTGTTCCCTCTTGGTGTCTACCCATGATTCTTCAAGCACCAAGCTCCCCCAAGCTGTTCCTCTATTTGTGAGTTACCTTCTTTGATCAAATAAGATTTCAGCTTGCTGACCATGCCAAGGCCAAAGCTTGTAGAGCTGAGGGGATCGTTAGCTGGTCATTTCCTCCTATGTGAAACCTATTGAGAAATGAAGAATACCATAAGCACAGATAGTAGTTCAAGAAGTTCAAATCTATCAGGATAAAACAATGCTGTGAGAATAGATTTGAAACATGCAAATCCACTTCAAGACTCAAACTTTCACTGCAACTCAAAGCCAAAATTACCACTCAATCCTATCTGCCCAACAATTCAACACAAACAGAACTGAAATCCATACTTTAACCCCTATAAAAATAGGTTATTGAAAGCAATCACAGTTCAACAATATGAATGCTAAAGAAGTATATAGCTTAATCTGAGCTCCCCGGTGGAAATCAGTTCAGTGAGTTCAAAAGTTTCATCTTTTTAAATGAGGTACTAGCTTGTTTACCTATTGAGCTGAAAGTGGCAGAGCTCCGAAGGAGAGGTGGAGGTTCATGGTTGGTTGCCCAGTTATGCATGTAACCCAATGCAATGTGTAAAATTTGAAGTGGCAGAAGAATTGTATTGTAGTCTAGCGGTGTGCGTTTGTGTTGTGACATCCACTGGAGATTCTTATCCACAAATATTATCAGAATGAAATTCTGGATAAATTTCTGAGGCTGTCAAAGGAGGGAGACAAAAGTGTTTGTAGACTATTCTGGTGGCTAAAATTTAGAAGACCATACTGTTATGTACCTCACTACGTGTTCACCCAGATTATCAGTCTCTCTTTACACTACGTCCTCTCTCTAGGAAGATACAGAATGTGTGAAGGAATTCCTACAAGATCTGCACCAAACCAATCTAAGAAGTCCAATAGAAATACCAAACCCGTCTAATCGGAAGAAAATATCGTAGTTGTACACATCTAGCGGGTGAGTTAACTAGACACACATCTAACCACATACAAAACGTACAAATATTTGAATTACAATAATTTGATTAAAAAGTCACTAATGTGCTACAAACACTCATTCATATGATCGTCATAAACACATTATATTTGTTCAAGTCACAATTTAGACGACAAACAACTTTAACGCGTTGAGCACATAGCTAACTATATTTTCGCATTTTAAATAATACCTTGGACATGGCATTTAAGTGACATAAGTTTATTTTTGTACATAAAAATAAATAAACAAAAAAGGAGGAGGGGGGACTCGCCAGAAAGCAAGTGATGATTCAAGCTTTATTGATTCTTATTTACATGAGAATTGATCGTGTTTTGTTTATAGACATGGAGATTCTTATGACATCAACATTGATGCAAAAAATATAAAAAGAAAGGTTATAGAAGATACATGGTAGTTTGAGATTGTCTGTTGAGGGTTTTTGTTAGTGAAGGTAAGAGCTCGCTATATATTTTCATTTAGTATGAAATCTTTAAGTGTATTAAATGACGAAGTATGAATTTATTTTTTTGGTATTATTCATATAAGTATGAATTCATTCATAGAAATTGGAACAGAGCAGGAGAGAGGGAGAAAGACAGTGAGACTACAAAAATTAGCAAGACAATACAAAGAAGGCCAAGCTAGAAAAGATTACGTAAAATAGATAAGAGTAGAATTCAGGGCATACACAGAATACAACTTCAAATACTACGGCATGTACTATCAAACTGGCAGAGTCCTAATACAACAAATAAAAATTAGAAACAATCTACTGGCTTCATAACAGCTTTGAGAATCCTCCTGTGCGACCCATATTAGTACCAGTCATCCTCACTCAGAAATCATACTCAAGATCATCGTCAGAGTCAAGAGTGCATTCTTCACCCACATGACCAAACTTATTACAAAGATCACAAACATTGGGTAGAAGAACTCCGTCGTACATAACCAATCCATTTTCTTTCGGGCAATGGGAAGTTTTATGATCAGTATTCTTACGGCATATCATGCAATAAGCAAGCTTGTTTAACACATCTTCAGTTGCCTTTGGGCAGTCGGAACAGTCATGACCAGCCTTGTTGCATACCTTGCAATAAGCAAACAACTTTCTGACCTTTTCTGTGTCGGGGCAATCAAAAAAGCCATGATCAGTCATCTTACCGCATACTGCAACGAGAAAGCGGAAAGTCTCCGGCAACCCGTGGTTTTTCTTGGATGATTTGAGTAGAATCGTCTCCAGCAACATGTGAATCTTCTTTGAGGATTTCAGAAATAGGAATAGCAGGGAGTGATTCCTCTTTGAGGATCATGTTAACCTTTGTTTTTACAGAATGAATGAAAGAGTGCTTTTTTCCTTTCCTTTCTATCGGTTTCTTTTCTATAGGTTGTGGTTCCTCTTAGTCATCTGAGTCTAGCTCTCGAGCCTTTAAATAGTCTTTAAGAAACCACCCTACAAGTGAAATCCTAATCCGAATAGAACTAGGATTTGTTCTATACATGCTAAAACAAGGAAACCTATCCTAATGGAAAGGGGAATCCAAATACCAAAAGGAAACGTGCACACACAACTACTTTTGGTCGGTACTTGTTTTTGCTCTCGAAACTTAGTTTCCTTTCGGTAATTGGGTTCCTCTTTTCATTAGGATTGATTCGTTGTCTTATTGTTTATGGTATAATTTATTTATTTTTTATACGCTTTATGGTATAAATTGTAGTTTTGTTCTGATTAGGATTCACTTATGGGGGTTTCATGACTATTTAAAGTCTCTTACAGATGATGAAGTCGAGAGCGTATTCAGTACACGACGTGTATCTTCACATACATACATGAATGGTCATGATTAAAGCAAATAATATAGAAACATGGTGGTCAAACATATAAATTGTTATGAACGGTTAAGATTGCGTCGTGTAAATACACGTCGTGCATATAAGAATTTTCAGACGAAGTGGACACACCTGTTTTAAAGAGTAAAAATCGTCAGAGAGGATCCACAACCTGCTGACGCTCTTTGATTCGTACGTATGTCTCTATGCGATTGGAGCAATATTTCGAAAATTCCAATTGAGGTCTTTTGGAGATTTGATGCCTGATCAAGAATGGCAGAGCATGCTCAAACTGAAGACATTTTTTATTTTGTTACTTTTTAGTCAGGTTGGCATATGTATATTGTGCAAGCATTTAACTTTTTTACTTTTGAAGTGCATTTACAATGTTGGAATTGTGGAGAGTGATGTGTAGCCATAAACTTTTGATTTGACATGGCATTCGCTTGGATTCTAAATCAATTCAAGGCCAACGAGTAATGAGAGTAGCTAATGATGCCAATAATAAACTTGTTAATTAGCCATAAACTAAAGTATTTGAGTTCATGATCTATCACGACCCGATTAAATACTAAACCAAATTCAACGCATTGGTGTGTAGAGCAAGTCTTCTTGTATTCCTAACTACTTAGAGCAAATTGTCTTGCTTCTTAACTCCCAGTTGCTATCTGTTAGCTAGAACTATAATGCCATGAGCTTATGCGTGTATGTCGAGCATCCCTAGTTCTCTATAGTCTATACTATTGTTTTAGCGACTGTGACTAGATCAGATTGCATTATTCTAATTTTTCACGCGCATATATAATCATATATTTATATACGACGTGCATATTCTAATCAGAAACAAGGACTATATCTGTGTGTGTGTGTGTCTATATAGATATATGAACTATGAACTATGAAGTAGTATAAAACCAAGTCAATATGTAAGACGAAGCCAAAAAGAAAGAACATCAACAATGGAGAGCAACATGAGGGTTGAGCATTTTGTGCAGTTTCTTTTGTTTCTTTGTTTAGTAGGAACCTGCGCTTCGTCCCGATCTGATCATAAGTACAGCTTTGTGCTTGTTCATGGAGCTAATCACGGTGCATGGTGTTGGTACAAGGTCTCAACTCTGCTGAAACAGTCAGGCCATAACGTTACCACTCTAGACCTTGCAGCTTCCGGCATTGACCAAACCCAGATACAGCAAGTTACTTCTGTTGCGGTTTACGTTGACCCCTTGATGAAGTTCATGGAGTCTCTCCCGCCAAAGCAGAAGGTTGTTCTGGTTGGCCACAGCATGGGTGGAGTTCCCATAGCTCTTGCCATGGAGAGGTTCCCTCACAAAATTTCTGTTGCGGTTTTCGCCACAGCTTCCATGCCTGGTCCTGATCTCACGTACGTTGCTATTCGTCAAGAGCTTGGCCGTCATTTGGATTTTGTGGACTCTCACTTCAGGTTTGATGATGGTGCTTCCAAACCTGCAACCTCGGTGCTTCGCTCTCAAGAAATCCTTGCCCCATTCTTCTACCAGCTATCGCCACCGGAGGTACATTAATATATCGATACATCAAGTAGATGTGTATAAATATGCATATATACAAACTTAATGACGTGCATGTTACATTTACTCTTTACTTGGTTGGTTGGTGATGATGTATTTTTTACATTGGATGCAGGATTTGACACTAGCGCTCACACTTGTGAGATATGCGCCGACTGTTAGAGAAGACCTGAAATTTACAAAGAAGAAATATGGATCGGTTCGTAGAGTATACATAATGTGCGATCAAGACCTTGTAATTAAGGTGGATGTTGCAAGGTTTATGATCCAAAATAATCCTCCAGATGAAGTCAAAGTGATAAATGGTTCTGATCATATGGTCATGTTCTCAAGACCACTGGAGCTCTTCTCCAACCTCCAGCAAATTGCTGAGAAGTACTCCTAAGGAGAAAGATCGACATCATGAGAAGTACGTACTAGCTACCATCATGTAACAAAACTCTTATATGATGTATGTGCAAGAATAATCTTTTGCCAAATGAAAAGTTGAAAATTCTCCTATGATTATTAGTAATGTATTGAAACTTATTTGAAACTTGCATTATGTATGGTCTGGATGACCATCAACTCATATCTGATTATATTTGAAACCCTAGATTATATTTGATTCTGTACGATCTCATATCTCTGGTTACTGCTACTCGATCTCTCTCCTGAGTCTCTAGTTCTCTCCCATTTTGTTGGTTGCACACATATCTGTTGAGGTATGGACTAGACTTAAGATATCGATATGCAACTAGATCTAACGTGTGTAGCTGAGATCTAATCTGCAATATCTATTGAGAATAGGTTCTGATAGTATTGAGGAATTAACACTTCTTTAATTAGCGTAATGAATGCAATAGATCGACCAATTGTCGATCAGCTAGCTATACATTGGTGTAGTTAAAATGGTAGATGAAGATATTATACTGAAAGGTTCACCATCTGAGTTTAGTACTGTGAGGATGATGGCATTGTTTGAACCCAAAATGGCCAAACAGGCATCATTTACATTTCCAGATTCGGAGAAAGCATTGATCATGGCAAATTCTCCGAGGAGCAAGGGAGTGAAATTTAGATTCTTAGCCGTAAATGTTATCAGTATGAAATTCTGGATAAATTTTTGAGGCTGCTAAAGGAGGGTGACAAAAGCTTGCAGAGACTGTTTTGGTGGCTGAAATTTAGAAGACCATACTGTTTTGTAATTCACTACGTGGTCACTTCGATTATCTTTGTCTCTTTACACCGTACCAACTCTTTAGGGAGATAGTCCGAGATACTTGAGATTGTGTGAAGGAATTCCAACAAGATATGCACCATTTAAAACCAATCTATGAACTCTGATAGAAATACCAACCCCATCTTAATCCAAAGTTCCAAACAAAATATCAGTTATTTACCAAAAAAAAAAAAAATACAAAATATCAGTTAATATACACCATTTCCTAGCAAGTGGGTGAGTTGAGGAGAATCTTTGGATTTATTTGACCAGAGAGTAGAGACACTTCCGACCATATATTTGTTAGTTTAGAACGTATTTATCCTATAATAACGTAACTAAAAATGCCTTATGCTACAAACTTTTGTGTTTGTCGTAACTACATTATATTTGTTCAAGTCATATTTTTGATATAGAAACGAGATGAAATGATATTTGTCTCATTTTAGCAAATATTTAATACATATTTATTTAATTGCCAATAATCGAATAAAAGATTCACCCTTTAGAAAAATAAGAAAAATCACCAACAAGATTTGGCTCAGTTAACAAAGACGGGTTTGTGGTGGAGACCTAATCCAAGTTCGATACCTATTACTAACAGATCGACCTCGTTGGCTCGCTATCTGTAATTCTCCTGTGGAAATCCATATTTTGGCGATGGTGGTGTAGCGTAACCAAACTCTCTCACCTGAACTTTTTGTTAAAAAAAAAAAAAAAGGAGAAAAATCAAAATTGAAACCAAAATAGAAATAAAAACTCATCAAAATGAGGGGTAAAATGTCAGAACCCCTAGCAAGGTGTTGGGTTCATAAATAGCACATACCGCTCTGAAAGCCAGAACCTTTAAACCTCTTGATCACCCAGAAACGGGGTTTTAGGGTTTTGGATGATGATGAAGGTTTGGAAATGGTACCAGGGCTGCCTCTCTCACCACCCATTGAAGACCCAGGTCATCAGCTCCGGCCTACTCTGGGGCGTCGGCGACATTGCTGCCCAGTACATTACTCACTCCACCACAAGAAACCGTCTTCAGCTCTCTGTGAGTATTGTTAACCCATTTTTTGAATACCCTAAATGTGGGTCTTGATTTTGCTTGGGTTCTGTGGTTTCTGAACTGGGTTTAGCTGCAAATGCCTCATTTTGGGTTTGGGATTTGGTTTTTGGTGAACTATTTGTGTGGTTTGGCTGATTTGAGTTTACTTACATTTGGGTAGTGTTGTAATTTCACATGGTTTAGGTTGGTGCAGTTTTTTTGCTTCAAAGCTAATGCCTTTCATCAGAAATGGGTGCATTTTTAAGTGTTGTGGAGCTCCATTATGTATAGAGATTTCAAGGATATCATTGATATTGATCTGTAGTAAGGATAACATAGAAATAGAAGCATTTCAGAGTGTTGGTAATTACTGGTTTCATGATGTGGTTCAGTTTTATTGGATTTACTATCAAGGTGATGATGGCCAAATTAAAAATAGAGCAATGCCATTACGGAAAATGGGTGCAAATGACTTCATCTCATCTCTGTTGTTTTGATGATGAGGATTGAGGAGAACTACAACCCAAGGACTAGTTTTCTGGTTGACCTTTTACCTCTTTCGTATGGCTCTTATAGACATAACGGTGAGATTGCATCACTATGAGTCTAGGACAAATGATTTCATATCCATATAATGATCGTTATTAGGGTTTCTTAAATGCCCCTTGTGCATTTGTCTCTATCCTACTTGGTAGTCAAGGAACTAGGTTTATTGGTTTAATGAGGTGGCAGAATAAAACTTCAGTTTAGTAACTGAGCCTTTCAAAGGAAAATTGAACCGATGGGGGTCACATGCAACATATAAAGATCCTTCTGTTTTTGTGTTTCAGCCTTGTAAGTATGTGGATCCAAATGCGTACCTCTTTTTTTTTTGTGTTCTTTCTAACATAAAATGTATCTGAATAAGCAATGTGGCGTTTTGCCTCTCCACTGAACTGCTGCATCAAAACTTTAGCAAGTGGTAGACCTAATTCTAAAGAATGCAGCTAAAGTTTGTGAAAGAACTTGATTGGTTTTAAGTTCAATTCATCTTTTTGTGGTGAACTAGTAGTAGTTATTCCTTTTAAATCCTCGCCCTCTACCTATGTATGATGATCTTGTGTCTTATGTAGCATGACAAAGCTGAAGATTTCAAAGTTAACTGGAAACGAGTAGCTATCACAAGTACATTTGGCTTTGCTTTTGTTGGACCCGTTGGCCATTTCTGGTATGTTTTACATTTCCAGTATCTTTTCTGTCAGGTACCTGATCTGAGATCTGATCTATCTACCAAAAAATAGGAAGTATTAGTTAATAACATTATGTTTACAGGTATGAAAACTTGGACAAATTCATCAAACTGAAGCTTCTCCTACCAACTAACTCAGCTCGGTTTGTTGCTGCTAAAGTGGCAATGGATGGTCTTATCTTTGGTCCCCTTGATTTGTTGGTATTTTTCACCTACATGGGATTTTCTACTGGCAAGAATGCTGAACAAGTGAAGGAAGATTTGAAGAGAGATTTCATACCAGCCCTTATATTGGAGGGTGGTGTGTGGCCAATTGTTCAAGTTGCAAATTTCAGATATGTTCCTGTGAGGTATCAGCTCCTCTATGTTAATATCTTCTGCCTGTTGGACAGTGCCTTTTTGTCATGGGTTGAGCAACAAAAGGATGCCGCTTGGAAGCAGTGGTTAACATCTTTTACTTCTTTTAAAGACCGATGAGGTTAGGGGTAGATTATGATTCATCATCTTCACCACTCATGTATTTCTTTCCTTCTATTCAGTTTTGTGTACTGCAAACCAAGAGAATGTGTTTGGGAAAGAAAGATTTTAGTGCCCACCATAGACTACAACCTGCATTTTCAATGCCGGAATTTGTGGAGAGTGATGTAATTGTTTTCAAGTTGTATGTGTTCACTGTGACTTATACAATGAAAAGAACAACACAGCTTAGAGTCCTTAGACCTTTGATTTGACATGGCGTTTGCTTGGATATCTAATTAGTCTTTAGCGATCTTTTCAAGGCCAATGATTAATGAGAGGCTAATGATGCCAATATTCATGCAAACGAGCAAGGTTATTTCCATATTGGTGTTCCCCCTGGACCCCTGCAAGAGAACTAGGGCTCCTCCTTACCTATCCAATTTGCTTGGATTATATTGTAAACACGGAATAGAACTTGATTTTAGATCCTACTTACAAGTAGATCACCTCAACAATATTACAAATTTATACAAAATGTTTCCCCACAGGGAAAATTGGGGTCGAGTTCACAAGCAAAGCCGAGATTTAGTACATGAAAACCTACTCTGCAAATTGGAACACAATCTGAAGGCAATCCAAATAAAAAGATTGTGAGCATTCAGGTTGTGCATAATGGGTGATCAGGTAACCTAAAGCTACAGTGACTAGACAAATGAACTATGGTCTCCCCCAAGTGGTACTTTCGGCTTGAATGTTGCAGAGACCATTAAGCACGAACAGCCTTGGAAGTCGATGCTCTGAAAAGTAAAAAAAATGATTCAGCATTAACTGAGAAATGTAAACACGTTTAGAGGTTTAATTTATGAAACCGGAAGGAGTATACATACTGGTATGCTTAATAGAAGTCCTTGACTATTGACTAGCACAGGCAGGCCCCTTCTTGCAGCAGCAGGGATAGATTTTAAGGATTGAAGAGCTCTTTGTGCTGAAACTCTTGCATAGTCTAGACATGTGTCTGTCTCATCTTTTCTTAGCGCTACCTTCCTGTCTAAAGAGTTGCTTTGTTCTTGAAGGTTCCCTAAAGTACGAGACTTTGACAAGTCGGAAAGATACAGCCAATCCTGTTCACTCATGTTACGCACCTCAAGCACCGTATCATGGCCAACTATACAAGATTTGCAACCACACCGACTTTGCCCCTCCAAAGCTTCCTTGGAAACTTCACTCAGTTTCCATGTGATGAAAAATCGGTTCATGAAGCAACATATTTGCCCGAGGGGAAGTGGTTCACTGGGTGATGTACTAACAGATTTGATCCCATGCTTTGTCTTGTAGTCAGCTTTGACTTCACTCTTAGACTTGAAATGCTCAATCTCTTCCTTCTGCAATGAAAGAAGTTTTGTATGGGTTGACTCACTAATCATAACAAGCCTCCTCGCTTCAGTTAAAACTGAATTTGATGTTACTTCTAAGAAAGGCACATCAGATGCATTTGGAACCAAGCGATCTGCATAGGATTTGCCATCAGCGATAATTTGCTCTATCTCATCTGGAGTAGAGTGTTCTTGTTCTGCATGAAAGTGTTGATGGGATAACCCCACATTTGAAGGCAGAGGAGAATCAACAGAACAACACACCAGGGCTTTCATGCCTCTAGATCCAGGAGCCGGAGAAAGGAAGCAGCCAGCTGCGCTAAGGGATGTCTGCACAACAGGTAAAATGGAAAAAAGGCTCAATGAAACCAAACTTTACATCAGGGCTCACTCAACACTATGATGCATATCAAGTTTATTTGTGTCAGAGTTGATGAAAGCAAGTGTACCTTGCATGGGAAACTACGCATGTAACCAACAAGCAATTTTGAAGTATTACCTCTAAGAGGTCTGTGCCTTTGTGAGATGAACTGCAAAGCAGCATATCAGTTACAACATGAACATAATTCGTCAAAAGATAAATTAAATATAAGCATGGCATAAAACAACTTGTATCTTCGTACCTGCAAAACTAAGGAAATGAACTTTGACAGGCATATGTCCTCCACTTTTGATTGATTAAGAATCTCTAAATCAATAACTGCATATCCTAGCTGCAGGCAGCAATATTAAATGAATATTTCAAAATTCTTCAGACATGTTTACACTATAACCAAAATGCCTAGTTGGCTTAAAAGTTGTTATCAGTTATCACAAGGAAAGGTAAAAGGTATTAAAGTCAAATGATGCTTACATGCGAAACAGTCACTGCTTTAGACATCAAATATCGACAAACATAATCAATATATACGCGTGTTTCCCGACAAGCAGAAATAACTGCTTGTAGTTCATTTTTGAATGCACCTGGGAGGAAAAGAATAAGAGTTATTATTCTGAAAATGCCAAGCCTGTGTTTGCAAACAAGTAATATGACATCCCATTGGGGTTAATGTGAAGCTAATAAAGCATGTAAGAGAACATTTATGCCTATGTTCCTCAGAACTCACATGATGCATCGTTTAAGGACATTCGAATTCTATTACGAGCATATAACAGGCTTTGATTTGTTGGATCTTCCACCCATTCCTGATCACTCCCTTGGCATATCTACAGAAATTATAAACAGAACTCATAATGGTACCAACCACAAATTTAAGAGAAACTTATAGTATAACAGATAGTAACAGAGCTCTATTGCACTAACCTTGTACATATCTTCCTTTGAAAAATCAAGGAGTGGTCTCACAAGAAGAATCCCATAGTTTCTAGAAACTTCAGTATGAGAATGGGTGTGTGCAGAGAAAATTTGAGATGTGAAAGGCATACCAGCAAGTCCAAGAATACCACTATTGCGAGATAGTCTGATAACAAATAACTCAGCCTGCATTGTTTCGTAGTAATCACTATATGTCTAGCATCTGTAACAAGCTGGAATATTGAAATAAATACAGAACATGAAACAATACCTATATCATAAATATAATGTAATACTGTTTTTCAT
The DNA here is from genome assembly GCF_000184155.1 of Fragaria vesca subsp. vesca. NCBI lineage: Eukaryota > Viridiplantae > Streptophyta > Magnoliopsida > Rosales > Rosaceae > Fragaria > Fragaria vesca. The sequence continues at coordinate 3,747,303 of NC_020491.1, forward strand.
TCAAAGATTGCAACTTACAAACATATCAACACACAAACAACATACACAGCTGCAGAATGAAAGTTGAAGTAAATGGCTGTAGCACAAACCTGGTCATCAGCATGATGTGCCGTTAGTAACACACCAATCTGGTTCTTGACACAAACATTCTGAAATATCCTGTACCTGCATTCAAATCCAACATCAAGAAATCTGCTAACTAAACACTATCCAATACTCTAATTAATCCACCAATGCAATGCATCCCACTCATTCCCAGTAAAACACACCTCATTTCGCGAGCCGCTTCTTGCACATGCCCTTGTTTCGGCTTGCCATCGGACCAATCACAACAGGCAACATCGCTTCTGATTCCTACACAAACTCCACATTAGCTTTTCCACTTCTACCAAATCCTCAAACTAAAGTCACTATCAGCACAAAAAGGAAAAGTACCCATTTTCGCGACACGATTGGAAACAATGCTGGCCTCTTCAGTGCTCTCTTCACGCAGCCCATGGTCCACAATGATGGCCAGAACCCCATCAATGAACCCCTCACCATCACATTTACCATCAAGCCCCTGGCCTTTCCAGAACGCAGTTAAAGCACACAAGGCCATACTATCAGGCCCTCCAGAAACTCCAATAGCTAAACACACAAAACCATATAAAGATTCAATCTTTCATTCTCATAACCCAAATAAAAACCCACCCTTTTCAATTTTCACAATGAAATTCAAAATTTACAGAGCAGAATTGAGAAAAGGTTTGAACTTTAAAGCGAAGGAGGAGAGAACTGACCGACTCGGTGATGGGGTTTGAGGCCAGCCATGTCCATTCGTCTGGAGAAAGCTTCCTTGTACTTGGCCAAGTCCACCGCAGCGACTTGGGTGGTCTGCGAGCACTTGCAGTGAAATTGGCGGGAAATGAAGGGGAGCTTCCATAGTGGTGAGGGTAATTTGGGAATGGAAAAGAGTAAGGTTTGGGTTCTGGTTTGCGACGATAGGATAACCCCTCCCGCCATTGTACAAAAGCTTCATATGTCAAGAGATGTAGGTTTTATAGAGCCGTTGATACGGTGCGTTTCACCTCTGAAAAGCTGGACCTGGGCCAATGGACTAAAAAGTGGGCTTCATAAATATGCCTACACGGTGCGTTTCACCTGTAACAGTTGAATACTTTACGCTCATGCTTCCTTGAGCTGACTGTGATGGAAAAGTCGAGACATTTTATGTGATGTATGAGCATGCAAAACTTCATTTCCTCAGGACAGAGTAGCGTGCCATAGGACTTGGCATTGATCTTTTGTGACAATAAGAGTAGCTCGTTTATACCATTAGATATCACTATAATCCTTTTTGCAGGATGAATTGTAAGCAAAATTGCTTAATTAAGCCTGGATTTGGGTGATTCAAACTCTTTTTTATGCAATGAATTAGGGAAACTTTTACCCTGCAGCGCTGCATACTATACAGCCTGCTTTTAAGACAAAAAAAAAACTCAAGTTTATAGTGAATGAGATATTCTTCACATCACATAAAATAGTCGGGGATATCATATGTTCTCTCTCTCTCTTTCTCTGCTCAGATTTTACTTTTGGGATTTTGCTTTTAGCAAAGTCTCTCATCTAATAGTACTCCTTGAGAGGAGAGAGAGAGAGAGAGAGAGAGAGAGAGAGAGAGAGAGTAGAGAGAGAGAGAGAGAGAGAGAGAGAGAGAGAGAGAGAGAG
>NC_020491.1:3749032-3762777 GCF_000184155.1 Fragaria vesca subsp. vesca
GAAAGAAGTGAAGAGCAAGACAATATGGCGGAGGCAAATCATTGTCGATAAGTGTCTGATGACCACTAATAGCATCATACAAATCAAGTATAATACACAAGGGGATTTTGGTTTTCAAGCAATGCCAGATCATGACGTATATCTGCGATCATCCAAGCACTTTCTAGAATTGGATCAGGTTCATGGCCTTCTAACTTCCTGTCCATGTATAGGTAAAACCTGATGAGAAGTTCCAATATGAAGCAACCATCGACCAACATTATTTCTGCTAGTTCCTCCTGATTAATGTTGCTCATGTCTTCAGCGTAACTTGCACGAACCAATGCATCCGAATCATAGATAGCAGTTGCCCATTCTCTCATGCATTCGGAAGATTCTCGTGATCCAAAGCTGAAATTTAGAGCTCGTTTCTGTGCTGTTTCTTGTGCTCGCTTAAAAAAGTATAGCGCATAACGCAACTTATGCTCTCTCATAGCTACTAGATGAGGCTTGTGTCTATGGAAAGGACCAATGGAGACAACATGAGGGGTGTAGGCATCCTCACTGACTTGATGAAGTCTATTTGGCACTCTGTAGACGCTCAAGTTCCATGGCCGCACATTGTGGAGCTTTTCTTCGATTTCGGATGTCCACTTAAGTTTCTTTCTATACATCTTTTGGGTAAAGCTTATCTCGCTTTCTGGCCCTTCTGAAAGTTTATCGATATGAGATCCAATGCTGATCTCGGTTTCGTGCTGTTCATGTAGAAAGGACATGGGATAGGGAGTTAATGTTAACAACATAACCCCATATATTTGTTATATACTTATATGTATGTAAGATACAGATATAGGGTCCGATTCAAGGGACATCAAATTAAAAGAAAATAAGAAAAAATTAGAATTTAAAGTCTAAACAACTAAATCTAGTTTTACAAAAAGAAACAAGACACATAAAAATAAAAAATAAAAAAGACGATGTTTATGTTCATAATATAACAAAAACCCAGAAAATTTAATAGAGATTCTTGATCGCTCTATATATTTCTCACTCAACACATCTCCTATTGATTCTTGATCGCTCTATATATCTCACTCAACACATCTCCCATTTTACCTTGTATAACTACTCCATCGCTCTCTGAATTTGCTCTAGAAAAGTCTCCACCCAGTTGTTTCTACAGGCCAAGAGTTTCATGTTCTACCTTTTTTTTTCTCCTCATTTCTCACCGGCCCATTCCTCATTTCGCCACCTCCAATAATCTCATCGTCTTCTTGGTTACTACCATCACCCACACCTAATTTATTTTCTGGGTTTTTGTTATATCATGAACAGGAACATAGTCTTTTTTTTTCTTTTCTTTTCTTTTTTCTTGTGTCTTGGTTCTTTTTATTGTAAAACTAGATTTAGTTGTTTAGACTTTAAATTCTGCTTTTTCCTTCTTTTCTTTTAATTTGATTTGTTATGAAATTACACAAATTAAACAATATCATGTCACTTGCCACATCAATTATTTATATGTTGACATCATATTAACAATTGATCTGAACCCTTAAATGTTTTAAAATCTAATGGTTAGGAAATTGTGTCAAAATTTGTGTTAAATTTGATGTCCCTTAAACCGGACCCATAGATATGATAGAAATTATCCACTTATAATAAATAGTAGTGTTAGAGACTTAGAGTTAGATCAAAGAGTAGTGCTATATACACCAAAATATGTTACAAAATTTCAATACCAAATAACGTGGCGTATACCATGTCATCATATTCTAAAATAAAAACCAATGAGCTGGATTTTTTATCTATAATATGTTAATTATGGAATTCGATTTAGATTATCATTCTGTCTTTTATCCTTTACAAATGCAATCAACTAAAATCGATGAGAAAAAATGAAACCCAGAAACCGACACTAATCATAAAACTCTTATCACTCTCAAAGTTAAACAAGAAGAAATCCATTCAAGAAGTTGAACAAGCAGAAGAAAAAAAAAATCAAGCAAGATACATATATCTAAGATCATATGAAGCCCAAAGTAATTATTGAAGAATAGATTTTTGGCTACATGTTGGATAAAAACTCAAATAGAATAAACTGAAGTCCAGTTCATGTCCATGAACACCCATTAGAAAAACTGAACCCGAATGAATAAAAACTTAAACTAGGATGAAATATCGATCAATTGTTTCTGTGCCAAAAAAAAAGATATCAATGGTTTCTCATAATAAGATTTTCACTAGTAAGCAATTTCATCTTGATTGAGAATGGATCAGCCGTTCTATTCCATGATTTTTTAGCAAAGAGAAGAAACTATTTCGAACTCCAATCTTGAATGAATCATGACGGACATGTTTTTCTGTAATTTTCTCTCGATGCAGATTGAATGGATAAGAAATTCAAGACTTCCAATTTTTATAAAAATAGAAATCTGATCATCACTATGTTCATAGCCAAGACTACTTAATCTTTATCCCAAACCAAATCTTTTAACCCATCAACGATGAGGGTGGAATAGAATAAAGATGATTTCCTTGTCAATATACCATAAACACTTTACCTTCATCGCTAGCTATGTTGCAAATTGCTTAAATCCACCGGATTTTTTACTTGTTCTTGAATAGAAATCTTGATTATTGACAGAATATTAAAGAAAGAACAAGCATATATGCAGAATTCGGCAACCCGTCAGTTGTGTCTCTTCAATTCAGATCCTTTTCGAAGTAGCATATTATTAACTGAAAACCCATTTGGTAGTTCAAATTGTATAAATGTCATACTCGTATCCGATAGAGTGAAGCAGGAAGAGGAAACTTACCAGACTTTCGGAGTCAGCAGCAGGGTCCTCGATACCGTCCGCCATTGATCTAAGCTTGGGAATGGTCAAGTATCATGAACAACTACTGTTCTCAGTATCGCGTCCCTGCACCAACGGAGCTGACATTCGACTGATTCGAGAAATACTAATCTCATCAGGATGAGGATGATGATCAATTCCGCGGATACGGTACTGACTTCATTCCAGACCACCAAACTAAGTAAATCATTGGATCTCAATACATTCAATTATTTCGTCCAACAAAAAAAAAAAATACATTCAATTATAAAATTATTAGTGGAAGCAGGCATTGACTTCTTTTTTTTCCTATACGACTTGCGTACGGCAATGGTATGTCATATTATCAGCACTTCTTTTACCAGAGCATCCGTACTTCCGTAGTTATTTCTCATTCACGACCTTAAGTCATATCCTCTAACTAAATTTAGAAGACTCTGACAAAATCTCGAACGCACCATCATAATATCAACGACGATTCATAGTAAATAACGTGATTAGGGAACGCTCTATCATAATATCAATGACGATTCATAACAAATAACGTGACTAGAAAAAAAAAACATTTCAGCGTACGGTTCATTTTCATACTTGTTTTTTATTTTTGAAAATAAAAATTAAGATGCAAATGTGTTTGGTGAGACATTTTTCAAATTGTAAAAAAAATATAAATGAAAATATTTCTCAAAAGTTCTTTGTTCTATCTTATTACTTAGGTGTGTTCAATTACTCTTCTTGTTTCAAATTGTTTACTTAATTTAATTTTTGCACTCAACTATATCAGTTTCAGCGTTATCTCTACACCAGAGTTGACAGATTGGCAACGATACCTATCTGCAAGATGTATGTGATTTATTTTGGGAAGTTCGGACTTCGGAATTATGAATCTAGGATATCGGAGTCCTCTTCCTCGGAGTGTTCATGCTCATTAGCTGATTGCATCGTGAATACTGCAGTTGAAAAGGGCAGTATGGATAATGTGGCAACTGTTGTTGTTCCATATTGAGTCATTTTAGTTTTAATGATTTGACGCACGATCAAAAGCAAGATGTTGATGAACCTATCAGAGAGACCGAGTTGGTGGATGATAGGAAGTGCATGAAGTACCTACCCAATAATGAGTCACAAGTTTCTTCTTCCATTACCCTAAGTTCTGTTCGAAATATAGGTTAATTCTTCTATATATGTAGGGATGATTACTGAACTATTAAGTTAATCGGATAATTCAAAATGTAGTCTCATTCTGCCTCTGCGTTTCTGTTCTATTTCTTTTCGATAAATCCATGTCTGTTTCACCCTATAAATTAACCCCCCATAACCCCATTAAGCATCAGGTTTTTAGAATTTGTCTGTTTTTTGACCAAGAGAGATTAAACTTGAAGATGGCGATCATCGGGATGGGTTTTGTTTTTTTTTTTTTCGGTTGGTTGTGCCGCTTACCTCGAAACTCTAATGCACTTTCTGATTTTTCTGGCGGTCATCACCATGAACATATCAATGAATACGGCGATGACCCAGGCTATGATATGATGTTATTTGTCTTACAAGTCACTACTCCTCGTTACAAAGGATGGACCTTACTGGACCCTCCATGGCCTTTGGGCCGAATATCTTGTGAATGCGGGGCCCCCCGAGACCGAGTACGTTATATATCAGGGATATACAGTGTTTCGAAAATTGCCATATGACATTTAATTACGGCATGGTAACGTTGTTTTTGTTTCTTTCTTATTATTTCTTTGGTTAAGGGAATATTTCTAATGATCTTTTATATATTTTCTTTCTTATTAGCTCGATCCGTACCTAAGAGAAAGGCTCCATATAATATGGCCCACTTGAAGAGATGGAAGCTACCCAACAGACCGGGCCTTTTGGATGCACGAAGTTGATAAACATGGAACCTGTATGGCGGATGTATTCGGACGCGGGGAGCAGTATCTACTAAAGGCAAAACAATTGTATGAGCAGATTAACTCCCTAAATTTAGATTATCAGCCTGCTTTGCATGCTGACAAGTTTTGCTGTAAACGAAAAGTAGATGATCGAAGTCCATGCATGATTGATATATTTTTATCTGATAATGTATGCCGAATACAAGTTAATAATCAGCTTTATATGTATGCTGCATATAATGCAGTAGTAGTCCAAGCACAGTTCCTTTTTTTTTGGTCGAATCCAAGCACAGTTTCTACTATACCAAAGTTCAGAAGACACGTTTTCAACTTTTCTTTGTTTCTGTGCGATCTTTCTCTTCCTCTCATTTCCATGTACGTGTACCCATCAGTCACCATGGCACCTCCTTAGTATGCGTACAGCTTCTTCTTTTCTTTTTTTCTTTTTTTTTTTATTGGAAGAGATCGTTTGGATTTAAACTTGTCTGCTCAAAAATTTTACTTCAAAAGGAAGGAAGTCGTGATAAGATAAAAGTCATGTCTTTTCTTTTTATCTTGTTTATATATAACCGAGAAGAGGAGAGCTGAGAGGAGACGAACTGAGAGCTGTACGCATCCGACATCTCTGAAGAGAATACTTCTTTGATATTAGTAAGTTTCATTTTAGTACAACATTAACCTTGAACATTTGATGCTTGCTTTGATTTGTCATGGTTACACTTACCAATGTCCGCTTGTGTTGCACTAACTTGAGAGTGTGACACCATGATGAACATCCTATGTCATAATTTTAGGCAGAGAAACAATCCCACCGTGAATCGCATTAACATGACCATGACGAAGGATCCCATTCTCATCATCCTCTTCTCGACCAGGATCCTCGAGCTCCCTGAGAGGACATCCCACCATATAGTGGGGATTCCCTAGAACCCATTAGCAGATATGGGACTCCCTGAGCTCCTTGAAGATCAATTAGTAGATGTTCTCACAAAAAGAGTGATAAGATGTTCTCACAAAAAGAGTAACAAGAAAAGTGTTTGACAACTTGGTTAGCAAGTTGAGCATGATCGATATCTTTGCACTAACTTGAGGGGGAGTGTAAAATATTTTGTATATATTTACTTTCCCTGTATGTGTAGGTGTAGATGTATGAAATATTTTTCTAGCAGCTCTATGATTGTATCTTGGACTAATTTCAGCTTACCCCCATCAACTTTAGGTCGATCATCATGTTTTAGGTCGATAATCATGTTAGTCATTCTTCTTTCAATTTCATCAAAAACACTCCTCAACTCCCAATTTTCATCAGTTGTGTCCAAACCTTCATTCTTCATTCAATTCCTCCGTCAAGTGATGACATGCATGGCATCAGAAAGAAAGTCAAATTCCAAAAAAAATAACATTTCTGACCATTTTCCCCTCATATCGTTACATAATTCCGTACCCATCACAATTCCCTAACCTTAGTGATTTTGGTGAGATTGAATGTAATTTGTCTATTTTGTCCTTTTTCTGTGGCCTCAACGACTTCAAATTTGGTTTTCTTCTTAATGCAAGTCATTACATGACGGGAGAATTAGATGAAAAACGTATGTTTGGACACGGCTGATGAAAATTAAAAGTTGATGGGCGTTTTTAATGAAATTGAAAGAAAATGGATTAACATGATGATCGACCTAAAGTTGATGGAGGTAAACTGAAATTAGTCCTTGTATCTTTATATAAAGCTCATTTTAAGAGAAAAATAATATATTGAAACATTTCAAACATATCAAATCATTATTTTCTACTCTCCTCTGGGTTGATGCATTTTTCTGTCAAGGAATTAACGAGAGATCATCATCCAGACAGAGATGAGGAAAAATTTCCTCGTGGAAACTGCTGGTGGCTATGTGGAATTGGGTATTTGGGTGGTGTGCCTCGAGTTATTCGGAGTTCTCTTCCTCGACGTGTTCTAGCTGACTGCATCGTGAATACTGCACTTGAAAAGGGCAGTATGCATGGATAATGTGGCAGCTGTTGTTGGTCCATTGATATGGAAGGATCAGTTTCAGAGAGGAAACTGTGAAGCATTAGGACTAGAAAGCTCCACTGATGACTGCTCAGGTGAGTACGTATATAAACAAAAGCAAATCACATATACATCCTCCAAAAAGATTTGAAACACAAATAAATCCACTTGTGTTGTTGTTAAACAAATAAGGACAGTTTTTAACAATTAAGGACAATCTTTTTTCTGCATGCCATGTGTCATAGTTTAATTTACCAATCTAACCCTACACTAATTAAATATGCTTTTAAAAGAGAAAAATATCTCATTTTGAGATTTTTCAGTAAATGGTATAGTAGCAGGTTTTCAATAACTTAGTGTAGTAGCAGGGGTTAACATCTCAGTAGTAGTAGCAGTTAATTCCAGTAGAAGTGTAGCAGCAGGGGTTAACATTCTAGTAAAAAGTAGTAGCAGAGGTTAACATTCTAGTAAAAAGTAGTAGCAGAGGTTAACATCCAAGTAGAAGTAGTAGCAGGTTTTTAGTGGCTTAGTCAATGTAGTAGCATGTTTTGCTGGAAAGCTACACTTCCAACAAATGTAGTAGCAGAGTTTTAGTGGTTCAGCTAGTGTAGTAGCAGATTTAGTAAGTGTAGTAGCAGGTTTTAGTAAGTGGTTCAGCTAGTGTAGTAGCAGGTTTTAGTAAGTGGTTCACCTGCCATATGTCCAATCTTGCTGCTATTGTACTCATCGTCAAATCTAGCTGCTACTACATGGTCGTACAATCTTGTTGCTACTGCACCCGTTGTTGAATGTTGTTGCTGCTACTACCTGGTCGTCCAATCTTGATGCTACTGCACTCTTCGTCAAATGTTGCTGCTATTGCACCCGTTGTCGAATGTTGCTGTTATTACCTGGTCATCGAATGTTGCTGCTATTGTCTAATCATCCAATCTTGTTGGTCAATCTTGCTTGATCTCCACCGATTTCACTTCCGATCCTCAGTGAATTCCATTTTTTCTCACCTCATCACCTTCAAATCCCTAACCCTAACCCCCAATTGACTAACTTTGACTTCCAAATACCTAACCCCGAGCCTCTACTCCTACTCAAAAACGAATTGGATTTAGTAAGAAATAGACTGATGTCCCGTCATCGTCGAGCCTCGCATCCGTCTTTGTCGAGCGTCCCGTCCGTCGTCGTTGAGCGTCGCGTCCGTCGTCGTCAAGCGTCGCGTCCGTCATCGTCGAGCATCGCGTCAGTCGTTGTCGAGCGTCTGGCATCCGTCACCATTGGGCGTCCGTCCGACGTCCGTCGTCGATGATCGCCAGAAGTCGTCATTGTCGAATGTCAGGCGGTGGCGTCGTCGACAAGCGTCGGAAGGGTGCTGGTCGTCGTCTAGCATTGAGGCGGCGGCGCCGACATTTCTTTTCGCACTGAGAGAGAGAGAGAGAGAGAGAGAGAGAGAGAGAGAGAGAGAGAGAGAGAGAGAGAGAGAGAGAGAGAGAGAGAGAGAGAGAGTAGAGAGAGAGAGAGTAGTAGAGTAGTAGTAGTAGTAGTAGTAGTAGTAGTAGTAGTACGTAGTAGTACGTAGTGAGAGTAGAAGAGGNGAAGAGGNGAAGAGAGAGANAGGAGAGAGAGAGAGATGATATCCCCAGTATTTTATGTGATGTGAAGAATATCTCATTCACTATAAACTTGTAAGGCCAAGTTCTCCTTAGTCTTTCAACTTTCTTCTTAGCGGTCGCGCAGCTTCGCTCTCTCTTAGATGAGTGTGAAGGAATATCAAGGTAGTGGCCGAATGCGCCCACACAATGCCAATGTAATTGCAGTAATCCTTTCTTTCAATACTTAATGATATGAAAGGTTTAGGCTTATTTTATCCCTACAGAAAGACATATTAAAGGCGAAATAAGAATCTGCTCAGTTTCGTAGGTCAACTTCCACGGAACCTACATGATAGCCCACTCGTTGGAAAATGGTGAAATTGGTACCAATGGAAAGGTCTATGTGTATACTCATAGGTCAACCATTTCATCACACCTATCATATTGAGTGAGTTATGGCTATTTTTGTAAAGTAGGACCGATTTGTCAGAGTATTTGCTTTTGCAGAACAGCCAACTGTGACAGAGCTTTGTGATCAGCTCAAATATAAACTAGGTTATGGGTCTTGCATGGTTGGAACGCTACTGGTGTCTAGTTTCCAAATTTTTTACGATTCGTCCATACATATTGTATCAAAGAAGTTATGACTATTTAAGTACACGAAGGTCATGCCACGCGTGAATCTGATTTTCAACGCAAACTTATGTTTTGAGTTGTTAGACAACTTTCTCCTTAAAGATCAAAATAATGCTAAGTATAGCAGGTTTGATCTAAGGATAATATGGTTGGATTTGATGACTAAATCGTTGCCCAAGTCTACTTTTGAAGTATGTGAAATGCATTGGCTTGCGCCGTTTATTTAAACTCAGAGATTAAGTTACCAATCAGGAGGAGTTGTTGTGTAGACATCAGGGGAGTCTACATCACATGTTAACTTTAAATGTAGCTGGCGTGTTGCGCTCTTTTTCCTTTCGTCTAAGTCTTTTGTTTTACCTACGAGGTTTTTGTTTTACTTGGCAAGGTTTTTATCGAGGCAACATCATAAACACTGTGACATATTAGACACGTGACATAAAGGGAGTGTTTAGGGAAATTATATTTTCGTCATTCCGTTATGTGTTTTGCTGTAATACATGTAGGATTGGATAATCTGTTTCCTTATTATAATATGTTACAGTATTGATTGATCTTCTAGATCCTTCGGGAGACTTTATGTAATGCCTGTAAATAAACATTTCTATCAATAAATGAGTAGACTGTTATTCTCGTTATACTTTCTCCTAGAACAATATTTTTAGGGTGCGGCTATTTCCACCCTACTAAATGCTTAGTTCACCATACGTCTTATTTTTTACCTTTAACGTTTCAATTCTGCCCTTAAAATTTTGAGAAAATCTGGCTTTTATTTTATTTATTTTATTTTCCTCAATCTGATAAAATCTAAAAATACATACAAATATCTCATTAATATATTTGACACAGATAGACCTCCATTCTTCTCAAAACACCATATATATGTTCTCCTCGATCTCTTTCTTGAGTTCATTTTTTAAGATTATCAATATATATATATATATGAAAGACTATATTTGAAGCCATAAATAAAATAAAAATAAGAACGAACAATCCCACCATATTGTATAACCATCTTGTTGAAGATTGAATCGAAGTAGTGATTCTCAAATCTAATTTGAAAGATGTAGAGATTTTTTTTTTCGATGTAAAGATATAGATAATTGTTGTTGTTTGGATTTTATAGATTTTAGTTGAATATTATATTTTCATAAAAATTATTGATTGTGGGGTTAATATTGAAATATTTAGTTTAAAATTGAAATATGGGATGAACAAAGTATTTGGTGGGGTGACAATAGCTGCATCCTATTTGTATTTCACACGGTTTATTTTATGCATTGATGTAGCTTAGCATCTTTGTAAATTGTTTATTTCAAATAAAAGATCTGACTTTTGCTCTCATAAAAAATTATGTAATTGTTAGGGATGCACAATTGCACAGGCTACCACATGGGTTTAACATAGTAAGTCAGTATAGCAAGTGTCCGGGTTTGGTGCCAAATGATGGAAGTCTACTTTTGCCGGTCAATAAAAAATGACCGATGAAGTCTAATAAAAAAATGCTCGAAGCACTGTATATTGATTTGGTGAAGCTATTTCACAATTTTTCCTCAAAAAAAAAAAGAAAGAGAGAGAGAGAAAGGCTATTTTACATTTTTACTGACTGTTATATTATTTAGGATCCTATTATTTACTTAAATTAATTTCAGGCAGTATGATGGTGAAACCCAATCCTTATAGTTCATTTTTTGAAGCTAACTGATTCACAGTCTTTTTCTCTTCTCCTCTCAATCTCTCATTTTCATTTTCAATTTCGTCCAAAATTTTCATTCGTACAGATGGTTCAACTTTTGCCAGAAAGTGTGAACAAGCTATGGAACAAATGGGATGTCCGAATAATGATTGTAAGCAGCCTATGCTTGCAGATCATTTTGACAATCTTTGGAAACCGACGAAAGTACATATCCAGAAACTGGATTAGAGTTGTCACATGGGTAACGTACTTATCTGCAGATTGGGTTGCTACTGTCGCACTAGGAATGATATCCAACTTTCAAGGAGATGATCAAGCAGGTTCCTCGCATCCGAACAGCATGATCATCATGGCTTTTTGGGCACCGTTTCTTCTAGTGCACCTTGGCGGCCCAGACACTATCACTGCTTATGCGTTGGAAGACAATGAGCTCTGGCTAAGGCACCTATTGGGGTTAATTGTCCAGGTTGCAGTAGCTTTCCACATTTTTCTAAAATTTTGGACATCTAGCACGTACAACCTTTCGGTGTTAGCATTACCAATATTTGTTGCTGGAATTTTGAAGTATGGGGAAAGGACTTGGGTGCTGTGGTCTGCAAGCCGTGAAAAATTCAGTAACACGGTGGACATGTCGCATTCTAATGGAGGTCCTGATAATAATTTGCACTTCGAATCTGTTGATCCTCAAGCTAAACTTCTCCTTTTTGGCCACGAATTATTCAAGAATATCGTAAGGCATCTTTACTTAAATCTCTCCATTGATCGTCAAGATGTTAAACTCTGCTATGATGTGCTTTGTGGTTATTCATCAAAAGATTCAGAAGATGTTTTCAAACTTATGGAGGTCGAACTTGGCTTTATGTATGATGTGCTATACACAAAGGCAACCATAGTTCATTCTATCAGAGGTATCATTTTTCGCTCCATTACCCTGTTCTGCTACATTTCCACATTTGTAGTCTTTTGCATCCACATTGACAAGCAGCTTTACTACACCATTGATGTAACTCTCACTTACTTGTTGTCTGCCGGAGCCATTGTTCTTGAGCTATATTCCATCATTGTATTAGTCTTCACAGACTGGACACTATACTGGTTAATTAGCAACCGAAAACACACACTAGCTGACCGGATGTATAAAGTGATTTCTTCATCCTTTCCCTCAAAAGTGAGATGTAATAAGAGGTGGTCAAACACCATGGCACAATACAATCTCATTGATGTCTGCTTAAAAGTGAAGGGCGTCCCCAAGCATGTTGGAATCAAGAAGCTCATTGGCATCTGTGAAAAGTCCGAGAAGTATTGGTTTATGACTTTTGAGGATGTCTCGAAGGAAATGAAATTGTATATCCTTACGCAGCTACAAGATGCTCAAGCACTCATTCGAGATGGAAGAAGTGTTAAGGAAGTCTTGAATCGGAGGGGTAGTCAAGCGCTACAAGATAGAAATTGTTTAGAGCAACTCAGTTGGACCGTGACTGGCCCTCGCTTACCATTTCACAAGAGCATTCTTTACTGGCATATTGCAACAGATATATGCTACTATCACGATGTTGACACTCAAGGTATCTCTCCTACCTCCAAAATGAGCAAGTTATTATCGGATTATATGGCGTATATTCTTGTCATGCGCCCTTTCATGCTGCCGAAAGGAATTGGGCAGATTAGTGTTCGAGACACATGTTCTCATGCTATTGCATTTTGCAAAGAGAGAAGAAGACTCATCACTAATAGAAAAGATGCGCGTCGAGTCCTACTGCAAGAAGAGAGCATAGTTGCACCATCAGGGTTGGGAAAGTCGGTTTTATCTGAAGGGTGCAGGCTTGCGAGACATCTGCAGTTGCTAGATACAGAAAATGGGTGGAACAGCGAAGAAAAATGGAAAATGATAACCCAAGTGTGGGTTGAGCTGTTATGTTATGCAGCAAGCGAATGCGGATGGGAGCACCATGCCCAACAGCTCAGACGAGGAGGTGAGCTTCTTACTCACATATGCCTTCTAATGGCCCATCTTGGTTTGAGCGAACAACTCCCTCCCGGAAAACCTAGCTAGATCTTCTAGCTTTGGCATGAAAGAACTTCCTCAAGTTATCCCGCCAAGATCGAAATCAAAAGAAGTTCATATGTATGAGTACATCTTACATATTGTGTACTTATTTTTTCCAAGTGGATTTCCTTTCATTTTTTTTTTGTTAGTACGAACTGAGGGCAAACAAGGTCGCAGGATCTTTCCGTCAATTAGTTCGCTCCATTTCATATTTTCATATTGTTGATGTATTAGTATTGCCTTCCGAATTTTTTTACTAGTAATTTTATACACACAACTCTAAATAAATAATAAGACATATTCAATTTCTCATACACTTGCATCAGATAAATTTATGGGTAGGTTAAATTACTAAAAAAGAGAAGTTGGAGTACAGCCCGAATTTCATCTTCGTATCCTCCTTTGTTTGTCTTTTTTTTTTTTTTGGGACAAATAAGCATTTCATTAAAACCCAAAATAGGGTAGCAAATTACAAGCTCAAATATGAAATTTAGGAAGTAAAACACAAGCCCAAACAACAACAAAAGAAAATCAAATGGCCTAACTCAGAAACAAAGCCTCTTTTGTTTGTCTCAAATGGGAAGCAAGAAATGATCGCATAGAACGTAAATAATTAAATAATTCATCTTTTTATTGATGATAAGATGTTTAGTCCAACTGATATTATTTAGAAACCCCTTAAAAAAACATAACAAATTGGTCAAATATGAAATACAATTAACCTAAATAATATAAGACTACTACTAGCAAGTAGCAAGTGATCAATAAATAATACAAGACCGACAAAAAAAACATATAAATTACGACAATACCGCTGGCACGCAAGCAACCCGTCATATGCTCGACTCGTAACCTTAGACAAAGGTTGCTTGCAGCATTAACACTGCACTATGCATCAACATTTTGACCGATTCAAGCCAAAAGGTACTTTATTACATTCATGAAGACGAACAACAAAAGAAAAACAAAAAAGGAAAGATACGAAGGAAGGTCCATTTCTAATGATCACAACATCGCAATGATGATCACGTCCAGAATAGCAGCATTTGAAACCGTTCCTTCAATAT
>NC_020491.1:3762797-3767155 GCF_000184155.1 Fragaria vesca subsp. vesca
CTTATGTCCTTATTTGTTTAAATCTGTTGAAAGTTGGTTTTTCTGTGTTTTGTAACTGTCTATGGTAGTTGTTTGTCATTTTCTATATAAACAATCACTGGCGGATCCAATGCAAGGCTCACCTAGGCTTAAGCCCAAGTGAGAATTTCAAGGAAAAAAAAAAAATTAACTTCACATCTTTATCTAGTGCATCTAAATTGAATATGATGTCTAAATTGAATATGATGTTGAATGATAGGACTTAATTGTTATATTTATCTCTAATCAGTGAGTATATAAGTGACTTATGCAAGCTTTAGGGCATATGCACCCATTTAAGTCCATCAAACTATCAAACCATCAATTAAATTGCTTCCATCAATTACTATTCACTGTAAATTGCTTTTATGGGCCTATTTTTATGCAGCGGTGCAGCTCCATCAATTTAGCAATCACTATTCATCGATTTAATCTTTTATTTTTTGGATTTCATATATGATAATCAATCAATCACCAAACGACACGTGGCATTATCAGATATTGTGATCACTCAAATAATGTTATAGGATTTCCGATAGGATTTCTGATCAACCAAATAGTGACACGTGTGTGTTTGTCGGCCAAATAATATCATTGGATTTTCGACGAATGACGACTCGACACGTAACATGATCTTCAAGTTCTTGGCATATGAAATTGACCATAAATAAGCTTCATCACCCTCTCTACTCACACAATCTTCACATCTCAGTTACAAATCTTCAAAAACACATTCCCTTAATTACTTTGCCATATTTCCTCATCATTACGATGAGTTTTTTTCGTAAATTGTTGAAGCAGAGGCAACAACATAGTCAAGAGGACGCTGAGACGATGGATGCCATGATGACTAACGCGACCATGATGATGGTACATCTTGATACTTCAGATGAACCACAAGGACGCGGTTCGCGTCCTGGTCGCTCTCCTAATCACCCCAGACATAGGGTAGCTGGGGGAACAAGTCTCATGGTAGATTACTTCATCGAGCGTCCGATCTTTAGGGAGGAAGAATTTCGTCGGAGGTACCGAATGCACACCCATCTGTTCAACCACATCATGACGGCTCTCTGTAACCACGACCCTTATTGGCATCAAAAAGCAGATGCCACTGGAAAACTAGGGTTGCTGCCCCAACAGAAGATGACAGGTGCCCTCCGAATGTTGGCGTATGGTGCAACTGCTGATCAGTGTGCTGAGATATGCAGGATGGGGGAATCAACTACACTAGAGTGCATGAAGAAGTTTTGCCAACATGTGATAGGTATTTTTGGTCCGCAGTATCTTCGAGCTCCAACAAAGGCTGACCTCCAAAAGCTTCTTGCTAGGGCTGATCAGCGGGGATTTCCAGGTATGATCGGAAGCATTGACTGCATGCATTGGGAGTGGAAGAACTGCCCAACCGGGTGGCATGGAGCTTACAGTGGCCGGAAGGGTCGTCCCACCATTATTCTAGAGGCGGTGGCCTCGCATGACACGTGGGTATGGCACGCTTTCTTTGGTGTGCCAGGAGCTCAAAATGATATTAACGTACTCAACCAATCACCGGTATTTGAAGGGCTCATTGCTGGAAACAGCCCGGCTGTGACGTTTCACGCAAACGGTAGGAGATATAGCAATGCTTATTATCTTGCTGACGGAATTTATCCTAGGTACTCCACATTTGTAAAAACTATTCCAAACCCTGAATCGCAAGCACAAAAACTATTTGCAAAAAAACAAGAAGCATACCGTAAAGATGTAGAGAGGTGTTTCGGCATCCTGCAATCTCGTTGGGCAATCCTTCGTCATGGAGCTCGGTTGCACAGGAGTTCGACAGTGAGAAGCATAATGATAACTTGCATCATATTGCATAACATGATTGTAGAGGATGAATTTGTAGAAGAAGAATTTGTCGAGCCAGAAGAAGAAGATCTATTGAACCCACTGGGGGCAAGAGTTTATGATGGGCCAGTAGATCATGAGGGGGTTCGAATTCCTTTTTTACCAGTGGAAAGAAATGGGAGAAACCAGCATGCATTTTGGGACCGTATTGACCACCTCGAGTCAGCTTATATCCACACAATTCTTCAGAATGATTTAGTGGAGCATAATTGGGCATTGGAAGCCAACCAACAATAATCAAGTTGTGGAGTTTTATTTGGTATTGTATTTTTATTTAGTATTGTATTTTTATTTGGTATTGTAATTTTAATTGGTATTGTAATTTTTATTTTGTATTGTAATTTTAATTGGTATTGAAATTGAGGAACATAAAATTACTAGTATTAAAACATAAAATTATTTTATATAAAAATAACTTGAAATTGAGGAACATAAAATTGAAATTATAACAACAACACAATGTTAGTCTTCATCAAAGAGGGGAACATAATAATCATCACTAGTACTAGTACTCTCATTCATTTTCGCCATGATATCCGATTTCCTCTTTTTGTGCCACTTTAAACTTTTCGGAGTCATGATGCTTGTATCCATTGTCATAATTTTGGTTTCTTCTTGCAACTCCGCCATAGCATCACGTCGGGCCAACCTTGCTTCCTTTCGTTTCTGAAGTTCTAAGCTCTCCCTAGCCAACCGAAGGGTTTCCTTGTCTCTTCGCATGTTAGCCTCTATAAGTGCTTTTTGATTACATTGCATATTATTAAAAATAGCTAAAGACTTCTCGTCTTTCTCCGCCATACCTTTTTTTTTCCCTTCTTCTTTGCTTCTTTGGCCGCCTTTACTCCCATAGGCCTAACCGGGCTTGAGGGACGAGGTCTCTCTTGGTTGGATGTCGGAATTGTGAATCCTTCATCATCATCCAAGTCAACATGCCCATCCGTGTCATGGAGCTCGGGAGAAATTGGAAAATTCCGATCAAACGGAGAAGGAGTACTCACAACCGTCAAGAAATGAGGATGATTTATCACCGCTTCATAACATTCTTTCTTGTCAAATTTCTTGCCCACATCCTTGAAATATAATGATTGAGCTTGAGTTTCCTAAACAAAAAAATTACAAAATTTAGATTTATACGAAAATTTAATCTATGTTAATGGAAATAACAAAAAAAATTACATGAAGAAAAAATGGCAAAACAATAACAAAAAATACATTAATGGAAAAATTTAATCCATGAAGAACAAACGGTTAGGCATACCTCATCTACCAAATTCGTCCTGCTAGCCGCACGGTTTCTTGATTTGTATAGACATGTATGCCACTTCTTGAGCAATTTCTTCAAGTGCGGAAAATGTGATTCGAGCGCAACTTTCGTACGAGGCTCGGCTAGAGGATTTTCGGGATCGCCACACCAATTTTTGACGTAATCGTCATGAACTTTCTTCCACAAATTGTCTTTGTTTTGATATCGGCCGGTGATGTTGCAAGTGGATTGTCGTACCCAAGAAACACACAATTGTAACTCTTCGGAGGGAAGCCAACTAGAACCCATTTTCAAAGAACACTAAAAGAAATTGTGAGGGAAGATGGAAGGAGATGAGAGGAGATAAGAGAAAAGTGATGCTAAATTTTAAAAGAAAAAATGGGCTATTTATAAGGAAAAAAATTTGGGGGTAAGAAAAAAAAAATACCGTTGGGCTGAAAGAGCCGTTGCACCAGACAGGGTGCCATGTGGCAGCCCATGAATAGCCAACGGCTCTGCAGCTGTCTCGGTCCCCCTTTTTTTTTNTTTTTTTTTTTATAAAGGCGCGTGTAACACACGCGCTAGATTTAAAAATAAAAAAAACTGTTGGCAGGAACCCACATGTGTTTATTTGATATAAATGTATATGTCTGTTTTAGTAATTTAAAATACCTTATACGATCTGATTATAAATGTATAATCATCTTATACCGTAAGAATAAATTTAAAATGTATATGTCTTTTGTTTGTCTCAAATGGGAAGCAAGAAATGATCGCATAGAACGTAAATAATTAAATAATTCATCTTTTTATTGATGGTAAGACGTTTAGTCCAACTGATATTATTTAGAAACCCCTTAAAAAAACATAACAAATTGGTCAAATATGAAATACAATTAACCTAAATAATATAAGACTACTACTAGCAAGTAGCAAGTGATCAATAAATAATACAAGACCGACAAAAAAAACATATAAATTACGACAATACCGCTGGCACGCAAGCAACCCGTCATATGCTCGACTCGTAACCTTAGACAAAGGTTGCTTGCAGCATTAACACTGCACTATGCATCAACATTTTGACCGATTCAAGCCAAAAGGTACTTTATTACATTCATGAAGACGAACAACAAAAGAAAAACAAAAAAGGAAAGATACGAAGGAAGGTCCATTTCTAATGATCACAACATCGCAATGATGATCACGTCCA
>NC_020491.1:3767175-3797733 GCF_000184155.1 Fragaria vesca subsp. vesca
CTTCGATCAAAAAAAAAAAAAAAAAAATTATCTACAAGGTAATTTATACATTTTAAGATCTAATATCAGGCCTGAAAAATGAAGAGGGTGTTTGGAAGACAGAACCAAAAGATGGAAAATGTAAACTTTCAACTGTATACTTTTTTGGATGGAAATTAATCAAAATTTGGATACAACGGTGAAATATACAAATGCAAATGTAAACAACAATAGCATAGGACGTGATGGGGAGAGAAACTTACAGTGGTATAGGCAAATCTGGTGAGCAAAACCATGGAATGGCTAACCAGCGTCTCTTCTTTGAAAATTAATTGCATAAGCAACGGCAATATGGCAACGGCCCCGGAATAAACATTGAGAATTTGAGCAGCATGCACGATGCTGAGCTCCCACACACCAGTCAAGTATGTAGCCATTACGGATATCATGAATGTGCCGATTAGAGGATGCCATACCGAAGCTGCAGTTTATTGCATGAAGAAACAAGGAAACATATATTAATTGTCAGTGGGAAGTTGGGTAATTGGTTATCAGAAGTAACTAAAGCGTACATAAAGGTCTACTTACCACACATCTTCAGCAGCTCCTGACATGTTAACATTTTCTGGGCACTGTGCTTATAGCTCACTTTCTATTCTGAGAGGAAGACAGAAAGACGATCAGTTACTTTCAAGAGGCTAGGACTCTCTTCACTTTAGCACAGACTTCACTGTGATTTATAATCAACTCTTCACTCTAGCAAAGACTTCACTGTGATTTATAGTCAAGAACTTGGATTATGAAATTGCAATATTCAATGACTTGTTACCTAATAAGATCAAGTACTTACCTAATAATCTTTGCCCAGTGGATAGTCTGTTTATATTTATTTTCTATTTCAAATTACAATGCATCGCCATCTCCATTGCCGCCGTCAGGGGGGATTATAGTGGACGGCAACGGATAGCAGATGATAGTACTGCAACTGCACTACTATAACCTAGCTGTCTCTCTTGCATTGGCAACAAGAATCTTCAGATTGCAAATGTACTGCCGGCCGGGATGGCTGTTTTTTTTTGTGATAGAGTAAAATTACTTCATCGATTAACGAACATTATAATTTACAATATACTATAAAAATAAGTCCTCCACAATAAGAGGAAGTACAAGGGGAAGACCCAGATTCCGCCTAGTATGTTGTGCTCTACATATGCTAATGTGGCCACATTAATTATTGGCAACGCGTCTCATAAAACCAAGTATAGCAAAAGAAGCTAGCTAGGAAAGCTGCGGTCCTCTCATATCTGAATTAAGGAAAGCCAAACTCAAAATTCTACAAAGACCTTGTGCTCGTTACCACAAAAATTCCATCAGACGAAGCATATCATAAGTCACTACTAGAAAAGAAGGCTTAAGAGACCAAAATTTTCAAGGTAAAAAAATTTCGTCGCTTAAATCAGTACTCAAGCGACAAAAAAAGAATTCGTCTATTAAGTTGCCACTTAAGTCAGTACTTAAACGATAAAAAAAGAATTCATCTATTAAGTTGCCACTTAAGTGACGAAGATAAATTTGTGTCACCTAAGTTCTCACTTAAGCGATGAAACCAAAGATTCTCACATAAGTTGAAACCTTAGACGACGAAAAGCAAATTCGTAAAAATTTAATGTTTTCGTCGATTTAGTGTCTATGCATAAAAATTTTCAAAGAGCACGACAATGTAAACTAACTTATTTTTCAATTTTTTTCGTCAAGCTAATTAATGGAGTAATCAATATTAGAACTGTGAACGTTGACGGTTCGAAAAACGGAATCACGAAGAATCATTTTACTTTTGAGATAGCACGTAATATGTACCTTTATGCTCAAAATCATAAATGTATCTATTGTGATATCACATAATGAATCCTTAATGCTCTATATAAAAAGTACGTCTTTGAATTTTTTAAATTGACGAAACACTGTCCTTGAAACGGTACATTTCTTATTTGATGTCTTAAACATTTCTTATTTGATGTCTTAAGCACTGGAATCACTATTCTTCTACAACTTTCATTTCAATGGAGAGAAAAATAGTAGTTTTGTCCAATATGTAGTTGACAATTAACGTAACGTAGAAAAATTGCTTTTTTTTTTATTGAGAAAGAATTTTATTAACTTCAGACCAAATAGTCATATGAGTAATAATTCTCAAAAGAGACCCCTTAGTACATCAAACATTACAACCAACAATTGACAGTACTACAATTACATTACTATCAGCAATTAACGTAACATAGAAAAATTACATTTTTAAAATGAAAGTTCATGGGGAACCAAGATTATAGTTTAGATATTCCGAACGGAAAATTATTTTGCTTCCACTTTTAAAACAAATACGATGTTGTTGTATGAGAAATTTTATTCACACATTGCAAATTTCTAGATACACATCTCCTACTCAATACACCATGTATTAACCTTTTTATTTTAACATTTTACTATATACACAACCCTAAACTTCTTATACTATCCTCACACACAAACACAATACAGTGAATACACCATACATATTCACTAAATACACACATCTTAGCTTAACAAGAAAAAAAGATAAAGAAAAATAAATGGATCATCAGGTTTGGGTTTCTTCTGCAATAACTCGGTCAGTGTCATTCATTCCTACGACTACAATATTATCCTAGACGAAGATTATTACTTAAGGTCACCAAATTCCCAGAAAAAGAAAAAGAAGAAATGTCTCTCCATTCAATCTCTAAACTATATTAGCCGTAATTGTAGTTTCATGGTTTGAGGGAAGCAGCCATCGACTCAGGTAAGATTACTATTATAGGGTGCAATGCTAAGGCCCTATAGCACCGTGAACTGTTGTACTCAAATGACTGTAAACACAGAATTTGGAATGAGACTTTTGGATGGGTGGCTATGATTAATTATCAGACCAAAGAATGAGTAAGGGAATAAGTCTGGGACATTGGGAAATTACTGTGGTTGTCCTACAAATCGAGCCATATGGTAGCTGATCATCCTTTCTCCATTCAAGTACCAGTTCTTCATTCTTTTATTTTTGAAGAATAAATGCTTATATTCCCAGTAGTTATTGCCATGGCTATAATATCAACTAAACCATAGACTTCCAATGAAGCAGGGCTTACATGTTTGATCTCTCCTTCTCTAATAAAATTAGGGCAAACCCACTAGTTTATAAAAACTAAAGTTTATGAAACAGAAGCATATTCTTCAGCCCTGTTAGGGTTTTAGGTTTGCATCTCTTCATTCACGTAAATGAAAAGAACTACTATATTTAAACTATATATATATACAGTCGTTTTCATATACGGACGTCCGGACCGGTTTTCCGTCCGGATTTCCGTTGTTTGTCCACCAGTTCAACGCCGGCGACGCCGTTTCTTCTCCCCGGCGTGATCCTAGACCTCCCCCGACGGTGTTAGAATGAAGAAGAATGTCGGAGAGATCGCGATCGGAGGTCTGTGCAGCAATCTCACTCAGAACTTCACGACCGATCATGGTGGACCTCCGATCGCCATCTCTCCGGCCTTCTTCTTCATTCTAACACCGTCAGGGGAGGTCTGAGATCACGTCAGAGAGAAGAAACGACATCGCCGGCGCTGGAATGGTAGAGAAACGGCAGAAATCCGGACGGAAAACCCGTCCGGACGTCCGCACCTGATAATCCCCAAATATATATATATATATATATGTTTATTTGATATAAATGTATATGTCTGTTTTAGTAATTTAAAATACCTTATACGATCTGATTATAAATGTATAAAAAAAAAAGATGTGTATTTAGTATTTAGGAGTGTGAATAAAATTTCTCGTTGTTGTATTTGAAGATCCTCGCGTTTGTCCCTAAAATGTTTTTCCGATTGTGTTCTCCCAATAATGAAAACACTGCACGCTAAATATATTATTTTAGTTACCTCCAACATCACATCACATACACACCCAAAAAAAAATTTATAATTAAAAAAAATGCTTCATTATTTTTGAGTTATAAACATATGGTTGCATTATGTCGATAAGGAATATAAATGCTTATACTCATTGTATATGTCATAAATGCTTTATTTTTGCATTATGTCGATAATTAGGAGAAATTCATCTAACAACCCAGAGAATGAAATGCAATGAGTATGACATATACAGATCATTATTTGTATGAGCGGAGGGAAAATCATGGTTCCACATATTTCAAACGTGATATATATTTAAGTAATTTAACTACTTGTCGTACTTTACACCATTACTTAAGTTTACACACCAAACACAAATAGTATCTTCGTCTCATCCCCCAGCAGGTCCAGGACTAGAGTTTTTTGTCAGAAGGGAAAATGGCCCATTGGCAAAGTCATAACCAAACACAAGAACAAGACATGTCTTTAGATGTCCAAGAACTTGATAGCTATCACAAGGAATGTGCTAAAATTTACAGACAGAGAGATCAGGCAGGATAGAATAATGAAAACTTGCATTTCGAAGTGAGTATGTAATCAGTAATGCTTTCAAAAGACAATTTTGAAAAAGAGAAACGTTTTTCATTTTCACCAGTACTTGAGATATATATTTGAAAGCATTTGATTAGTCAAAAGCAAATCCAGAAATCGGCAAGAGATTGATCAAGTCCTCAATGACACTGTTAATATCTGATAAAATTGAAAGTATAAACACCAGCAGTCTTTCAATCAGAAGTTCTCCCTACTCATCCTTATGAAAACCACTATATTTTATATCAACATAAAAGGAATGTGCTTCACAATCCATGCATTGATATAGGATTATAGGACCATCAGAAAACTAGAATATAAAGACAAACCAAGCTCCTAAAACAATGTGCAGCTTATCAAAATATCTGTCTCCCAAAATGCATCCCCATCAGAAAATTGATCAAGCTAGGCAGGAATTAGAGAGCAAAAAGACGAATTTTCAGAAAAGAAAAAATGGAAATTAAAAGACATTCATCCAAATTGTGAGACATTGAATTGAAGAAAGAAAATGTCAAACCATCAGAGCAATAGGTTTTGGAAAGAGATGCAGATGCAGAGCTACAGTATCTATTATCAGCAGGAGTAACAGTCTAATTCCTGGAAAAAATATATTCAGCAGGGAAATCCATCTATACGCATAAACTAACCACAGTACTGGATGGATCCAATAACAATAAAAGTAACACGGTCCCAAGCAATTTGATACAATCCATAAAGCTATGAAACACAGCCTCTACCCAGTGACATCCCCTGTCCTTACCCTATATAATAGACACTGCTGGTCTATGTTTCACATTTCAAAACACTTGTAACTCATGCAATTACCCTTCAACTCTTTCAGCCTAGAACTACCATATCCCCTCCTTGAGCTAACAAATGGGGGTAAATGAAAACCTTCTTTTCTCAGACTATGGATTCCTATTTCCTACTTCCATCCTAGTAATTTAGCAGCACCTCTAAAGAATACACATGTCCCACTAGTCCACTACTTACAACTCAAAAAAGGGGTCGGCCAAAGGTACAAAACTAAAGTAGCATACAAATCAAAGACTCATGCCAATGGTCTGACCGTGCATGATATCTCATTAAAGGACAAAGCAACCAACCGTATCGGGTCTTGGAAAAGTGTCCGGGTTAGTGTGGTACTGGAAGATGCGAGGAGGCAAGAACTGGAGACTGCAGCAATGTCTTGCATCCCTGTCCAGCTTGGCCATATCAATCTCAAATTCAAATGGTAAGACAACTCCTTGTGTCTTATGAGTTCTCGGCTCATTCCATCTAGGTTTGTCATCCCTTGGACATATGAAATGAGTGATAACAATGCAGACTTTGTTACCACCAATGTGCACAATATCACAAGCTCCAGGTTCACCCAACTCCCAAAATGACGCTACCGGCATCTTGAAATCTCCTATTTTCATGACAGACTCTTCATTCCCATCCAACCCTGTCACAAGATAAACTCCCAGCCTATTCGCATGATTACCCCCAAACAATATCTTTTTGTTTCCACCAGTCCCCGGCAGGTCCAGGACTAAAGCTTCCCTGAAAAAAGGAAAATGGCTCCCTTCACACATAGTGGGGACTCGTCTCCAATCAGACTCAGGGCGCGAGACATCAAAGCAAAACACCGGGCATCTGTCACCGGACACAAAGATCTTGGTGCCAGCAATCACATAAGCAACGGCATGACCCAAGTCATATCTAGAGCCGCGTTGGAAGAACGGAGGCTGGGGCAATGCAGACCAAGTATCAAGCTCCGTGTCGAATACCTCAAATGCCGGAGAATCCGGCTCGCCGTTGTAGCAAAGAGCATACAATTTGCCCCCAATCTCCACCAACAAAGGCCGAATCTTGCCTCCTAGAAGAGCAGCATCCATTTTCTTGATTTCTTGATGCTCCGATGTTTCGAAGGCGTACATTTCTCTATGCAACACCGAGTCCGCATCCCGTACTCTCGTGAAAGCTCCGACGGGCCTCATGCCGCCGGCGAAGATGATTCTGCAGCCCTGCATCACGCCGCAACCCACGTGTCCGGGGAGATCTGGACCAGCCTTGCAACCTACTTGCCGCAATTGCAGATCGCCGACGGAGGAGGATGACGACAGCAAACGGGACAGTTTGATGGCGCGGATGACGTAAGACACCGACGAACCCTCGTGGTGCTCGAGGCTGCATATGTAGAGTGACTTCTTCCTCTCCGACTCGCTCAGCTTCAGCTTCTTCTTCTTCGTTGTTATCTTCTTGTGATTCTTCCCCTTCTCCTTCGGCTTCTTGCTTTTCTTCTTCTTCTTCATCGCCGCCGCCGCCGCGAGGTTCTGTGGTTTTTTGGGCGCCATTTTCTTCGCTTTCTCCTTCTTTTGATTTTGGGGAAATGAGTCCACTCACTCCACTGTGCCCTATTTATAGCAACTCGATTTGGGCCAAATCCAAGTAAACAATTGGATTGGGCCTTAACCCAACAGGGTTGGTCTTGTTAGGGTTAACCCAGAAAATCAAGAGCAATGAACTTGAATTTGTAGAGAAACTTAAAAGCAAAAAATGTAAATAGATACTTCATTTTGATGATTTTTCCTACAAATGCAAAGTTGGTTTATATAGCTAGAGCGTTGTCAAGAGGGACACTAGTCTGATTCATCACCTATCATTGGTAGCAGGTTATAGATTTTGACATAAGATAAGAACGTTATTGGTGACGTAGCTGAAAGCGTTAAACTATAACTTTACTGAAACAAGATAGATATGAAAACATAAAGAATATTTACATAGAAATTCTATATGTTAAGACGGTTACTGTAATGATGGATGTAAAATGGTCGCTTTATATGGTTACTATAATGATGGATGTAAAATAGTCGCTATATCAATATCGAAAATGAAATCAAGCATGCAAGTGTTTAAACACCTGTATAATTTAGTAAATTATTTGATGTTTTTGCATCTAAATATATAACACTTAAATTATAACACATGAAATGACGACAAAACCGCACTTCCGCACGCGCGCGTGCACCAAGGCTAGTACAAATAAAACAGACTCGGAGGACTGTCTCGATCCAAAGCTTTCTATTGAAAAACAAAAAAGGAAAAAGAGAAAACAAAACCAATACCAAAACCAAGTGCTCCCAACATGACTACAGCGTGGGACTTGATAGCCCTCACTAAAGTTGCCCGCGGGCAACTCTTCGAAGGGAATCCACAAAGTCCAAGATTGTTTGCATAGCTTTCCACTCCAACTGTATCATTCCGGAAGTAGGGGATTTGCCCAGACAGTTGATTGCTGGCCACACTAAAAGTTTTAAGCCTACTGAGCTGACCAAGTTCTGGAGGAATTTAACCCGTCAACTTGTTATTGTCAAGTTTAAGGACATTCAGAAAAGTACAATTGGAGAGATCCCTGGGAATTGTCCATGAGAAGCTGTTGGAAGAGAGATCAAGCGATGTAATGAAATAGAACAAATGATCAATATCCTCAGGAATAGGTCCACTAAGGTTGTTGCTCGAAAGATCTAAGCCTTGTAAGCTTGTACAATTCACTACTCCGCGAGGAAACTGGCCTTTGAGTCCCAAATCC
Source organism: Fragaria vesca subsp. vesca (assembly GCF_000184155.1). Classification (NCBI taxonomy): domain Eukaryota; kingdom Viridiplantae; phylum Streptophyta; class Magnoliopsida; order Rosales; family Rosaceae; genus Fragaria; species Fragaria vesca. Next base: position 3,775,240 of record NC_020491.1, read on the forward strand.
CCAAGCTTGATATTTAAAACTCTGCTCTCATGAGGGTGCCAACACTCCACTCCCAGAAAGTTACAGATGAAACCTTCAGTGTTATTGTTGAAATCCCATGAAGAGCTTAACATGTCTAGAGGGTCCTCCGATGCTGCTCTTATACTTGTCAAGCAGTTTACATCACTCTCAACACCATGGCTGAACCTACAACTAAGCAATAGCAATAGCACAAAAATGCCAAGATCTCGTCCATCCAACATACGCCTTAGGAAAGCCATCCCAATCACCTAAGTTATTACTTTGTGATAACAGAGTTCAAGATCTTAGAGATCAAGCTGAATCCCCACACAACTGCATGAAGTTGGATATATAGCTAGCTAGCTAGCATCAAAGGTATACATAGCATTTAATTGATTCAAGAGATACGTACAACCCAAAGAAGGGGTTATTCCCTTTAATTTCCACAAAGACTTGAAAGTTCAACCGGTCAACAAATCAAAGAACTATTTGAAAGTGTGTATCATACGTCGGGCAAGTTTAATTTCTTCGACTCTTTTGTACCCACGGGCTCCAACATCCACCATGTCTGGACACGTGTCGGTGAGACAAAGGCAACACATGCAAACTGAGAGAGTACCCGTTAAGTTTAGGGTTTGGATAAATACGAGGTTAGTATTTGGGGATGAGGGTAAAATTGTGCAGGTAAGTACGCAAATGTATTTATGTTTTTATCTGTGAGTGTGTTAAAGAAGAGTCCGGGGTTAACTGTAGAGAGTGTCTGGTTAGTGAAGGGAAAGAGGAAACAGTAACCAGACTGAATCGCCTACAATGGTCGATTGAGCTTGGCGACCAAAACGGGATCTAGTGAACTTGAATTTGTAGAGAAACTTAAAAGAAAAATGTAAATAGATACTTCATTTTGATGATTTTTCCTACAGATGCAAAGTTGGTATATATAGCTATAGCGTTGTCATGAGGGACACTACTTTGATTCATCACCGGTCATTGGTAGCAGGTCATAGATTCCGACATAAGAACGTTATCGGTTTACTGAAGCACGATGGATATGAAAACATAAAGAATCTCTACATAGAAGTTTTATATGTTAAGACGGGGTTACTGTAATAGATGTGATTTCACTTTTTAAAGTTGTTTCAAAATAGTCGCTTTATCAATATCGAAAATGAAATCAAGCATGCAAGTGTTTAAATACCGGTATAATTTATGTAGGTTGGACATTGAAGAGGTTCTCTCATACTAAGGTAATACGAGGTCTTTGGTTCAAACATCAGCTTGTGAAAAATATCCGTCGATGAGGGACACATAACATAAATTGCTCCTGCCCTTGGAGTCGTACCGGTAGCTCATTCAGCCACCATAATCCTTGAAACTTTGGGCCCTGTGGATTGGGCTGTTGCAAAACTGACCCAAACAAAGGAGTATAGAAGTGAAGAACTACACTGTAAAGAAAGGAGAAGACTTTAAACTGAAGATTTGGGGAGCTACATTTTCACCGGAAAGACTCGCCCTTTTGTTTCTCCGATGCGAATTTTCCCGCCAAATCAATGAAGCACCGGCGCCGATCATCTTCATAATCCACCACCGTCGCCGCCACCACCATGACCACTCCTCTGACCTCCACGTCATCACTCTCCCTCCTCGTCATCATCGTCTCCGTCGCCACCATCTCTCTCCTCCGTTTCAACCAGAATTCCTCAACCCTAGAGCTCAACCAAACCCTAGATCGCCACCACCGCCAAAACTACGTCGTCCGGTTCGTCGAGTACAAGCGGTGGGAGGACCACCGCGAGTATCTGAAATCGAGCCTCGCGGCGGCGGAGGGATGGGACTGGATCGAGAGGAACAATCCGGCGAAGGATTACCCGACGGATTTCGGAGTGGTGTGGATTGAAGAAGGAGTGAGGGAACTGGTGATTGGGGAGATTGGGAAATTGGGGATGGTGAAGGATGTCAATGCTGACGTCAGGTACGGGAGGGGTTTGCTTAGTGAGGAGAAGAGAGAGAAAGTTGGGGCCTTTGTGGATGGGGAGAAGCGACCGGGGAAGATTTCAACGGCGATGTCGTTTAGTGAAGACGGAGGAGGGGAAGGAAATGGCTCTGTGAGCTGGAAAAGGGAGCTCTTGGCTGAGGTGACATGTCGTTTTTTATGCTTCTGTGTTTAGTTATTGCGTTATTGGGTAGTAGGGAAACTTGGGGTGAAAGAAAGAACTTGAAAGTTGTGATCTTTATGCTTTTGGTTTATAGTTGTTTATCATGTGAAGTATAAAAGGGGTTATCTTGGTTGTGATTTTAGTGAAGGGGTTTTAGTTTGATTGGTTGCATTGTGATTGTATTTGTTACTGTGGTGGAAGCTCATTATGCATATAATTTTGAACTTGATAATGGGAATTAGGTGTTGCATCACTTTGTTGCTCTTAGTGAATGGAGATGTTAATGGAGAAGTTCATTTGGGAAATTTCTTTTTCTGTGTTGATCCTTTGGTACTGGTTGTTGGTGTTTATGCCTGGTTCACTTCTTCTTAGTACCGTGTTACTTTTGCAGAGATCTCAAATAACTTCATTGTTTGGAGCGGACTTTCTTTGGACAAAAGGGTATACTGGTAAAAAAGTGAAAATGGCCATATTTGACACTGGTATTCGAGCTAATCACCCGCACTTTCGAAATATTAAGGTATTGATTTCTGGAAAAAGATGTCTCCATTCTTGTCACTGTGGGTTTTGCAGACCCTTTTCCCCCTGGTAATTACATTTATGTTTGCTATTAAAGTTCTGGTATTGACTTTTAAAGGATTATGTAGGAGCGGACAAACTGGACAAATGAGGATACATTAAATGACAATCTTGGACATGGGACATTTGTTGCTGGTGTTATTGCTGGTGTAGATGCAGAGTGTCTTGGATTTGCTCCTGATACAGAGATATATGCCTTTCGTGTGTTTACAGATGCACAGGTAATGACTTCGTACATTGGGTGAAACCCTTCAAGGAGTAAATCACAAAGTTGCATATACATTTAGTAATCGAAATGTAGCAAGATTATGAGAAGTTTGTATTCAGCTTATTGCAGGTATCATACACATCATGGTTTCTTGATGCATTCAACTATGCCATTGCGACCAATATGGATGTACTGAACTTGAGCATTGGTGGACCTGATTACATGGACCTCCCATTTGTCGAGAAAGTAAGGCTTTTTGTTATTAATTTCCTATTAACTTTCCAAATTTCATAAAGAACATTTTAGTGTGGTTGTTTGGACTTTTGTGAACTAACAGTATACTCAAAATCTCTAAACACTTGTACGCATATGATGTAAAACTTATTTGCTTGACTCATGTTGCTTATTTTTGCACCAGGTCTGGGAAATAACAGCAAGTAACATAATTATGGTTTCAGCAATTGGAAATGATGGACCGCTTTATGGGACTCTAAATAATCCAGCAGACCAAAGTGATGTCATTGGTGTTGGTGGCATCGACTACAGTGATCACATTGCTTCTTTTTCCTCGCGAGGCATGAGTACGTGGGAGATGCCGCATGGGTAATTTTTTTAATGATTTCTTCTTACTTCTTATGGCTACTTTAATACTGATGTATGCTTTCTGGTGTTTCATGTCTTCATACATACAAAGTCTTACAGTTGAAATTCGTTTACTTATTGTTATTTCCCTCTTTCCCCCCTGATCTTAAATTCTTAAATATTCAGTAAATTGTAATATTTTGGCCCATGAGCAGTTTTTGTATTCTAGATTTCTAGTAAGTGTACAAACCGTTAACTCTGTAACTTTTCTATACACAGTTATGGTCGTGTTAAACCGGATGTGGTTGCATATGGACGGGAAATTATGGGATCCAAGATTAGTACTGGCTGTAAAAGCTTATCTGGCACTAGTGTGGCTAGTCCTGTGGTTGCTGGTATGGTATGTCTGCTTGTGAGTGTTATCCCTGAAAGCAGTAGGAAGGATACTTTAAATCCAGCAAGCATGAAACAAGCATTGGTTGAGGGTGCTGCAAAACTTGGTGGTCCAAATATGTATGAACAAGGTGCAGGGAGGGTTGATCTGTAAGTTTTCGTGAACGGCTCCTATGATCCTTTTGTACAGATTACATTTACTGCTTTGTTATATCCGCATTTGCAGGGTTTAGTCCTAATTTTTAACATTTTGGTCAGGTTAGAATCATATGAAATCCTGAAGAATTATCAACCTCGTGCCAGCATCTTCCCTAATATTCTTGATTATACAGACTGCCCCTACTCTTGGCCCTTCTGTCGTCAGCCACTTTATGCAGGTGCCATGCCTGTTATCTTCAATGCTACCATTCTAAATGGAATGGGTGTAATTGGCTATGTTGAAAGTCCACCAACCTGGCAGCCTTCAGATGAAGTGGGGAATCTTTTGAGCATTCACTTTACATATTCTAAGGTTATCTGGCCTTGGACTGGTTATTTAGCGCTTCACATGCAAATCAAGGAAGAAGGTGCACAGTTTTCAGGAGAGATTAGCGGCAATGTTAGTCTTAGGGTATACAGTCCTCCATCACAAGGAGAAAAGAATCTTCGGATTAGCACTTGTGTACTTCAGTTAAAATTGAAGATTGTCCCAACACCACCAAGATCAAAACGAGTTTTGTGGGACCAGTTTCACAGTATTAAATACCCTCCAGGTTATATCCCTAGAGACTCTTTGGATGTTCGAAATGACATTCTTGACTGGCATGGAGATCACCTGCATACAAATTTTCACATTATGTTCAACATGTTACGAGATGCTGGGTACTATGTAGAAACACTTGGTTCACCTCTTACTTGCTTTGATGCTCTTCGATATGGGACACTTCTTCTGGTAGATCTTGAAGAAGAGTACTTCCAGGAGGAGATTGAGAAGCTGCGAGATGATGTTCTTAATTCTGGACTGGGATTGGTTGTGTTTTCTGAGTGGTATAATGTAGACACGATGGTGAAGATGAGATTCTTTGATGATAACACACGGAGCTGGTGGACTCCGGTCACTGGAGGTGCAAATGTTCCAGCGTTAAATGATCTACTGGCTCCATTTGGGATTGCATTTGGAGATAAGATTCTGAATGGTGATTTTTCCATCAATGGAGAGCAAAGTCGGTATGCATCTGGAACAGATATTGTGAGGTTTCCGAAAGGGGGTTATGTACACAAGTTCCCTTTCCTGGATAGCTCTGAAAGTGGGGCCACTCAGAATGTACTTCGGGATCCTGAGATGACCATGGTGAGTAAATAAGCTACTTATTCACTTTCTTTGTTATTATTGTTGATCATGAGCCATAGAACTGAATATTTGTTATTATCTGTAATAACTTTATTATTATAACTTGCCACTGAATTATTCCCATAAGGAATTTTTGCTATTTTCAGTTCTAATTGAACTTATTTATATTTGTTATTGACTAAGGTGCCAATTGGTTAATGCAGGCAGATTCTCCCATTCTTGGTCTTGTACAGGTGGGTGAAGGTCGTGTTGTAGTCTATGGAGATTCTAATTGTCTGGACAGCAGTCATATGGTAACTAATTGTTATTGGCTCTTGAGGAAAATGTTAGATTTCACCAGTCGAAACATCAGAGATCCTGTGCTCTTTTCAAGCTCGGTCAAACAAAATTCACCTTTACATATGGAAGACAACCAATTACCGACTCGTAGAACAGACGTAAATTTTTCTACATATTCCGCTGTAGTGGGAAAGGAATTGATCTGTGGGAGTGACTCTGTATTTGAGATATGGGGGACTAAAGGTTACAGTTTACAGGTCAGGGGAACAAACAGAAGATTACCAGGCTCTTCTGTGACTAATCCAGGTGGAGGTTTGAATTCTACTGTCGAAGCTTCCCGTTTGAGCCGTGTCGAGTTGACGCTGGGAAATAGAAGTGATTCTGCGGGAAATAGATACTTGGGCCTGTTCTATGGAGATGAGGTAAGCAACAAAATATCTGGCTACAAGGGTTACTGTAGGTTCATACTCTGATTCTATGAACAACCTTCTTTTTTTTCATTTATTCTGTCTGACCTTGGAGTTGATTCTCTTGCAGCTTGATATGCCTGTGTTAGCTGCTAGCCATTGGCTTGTTCCTGCGATACTTGCCGTAACTGGTGAGTGATCATAGACTTTCTGGTTTCTGAAAGAAAAATATACATATATTTAGATGCTCATTTAACTTGGAGTTATGTTGCTGCTATTTATAGGTCTGGTGGTATTTTTGAGCTTTTGGAGAATTAGACAAAAGCGACGACGACGTAGGAAAGGATCTAGCGCTGGACGATATTCTAATTTATAGTTCTGGAGGCCTCATATTTGTAATAGCGCTGCTCTTCTCGTACTGTTGCACTACCACAAATTTTCTTGTAACATCACTAATTCGAGTGTTAATGTCAGCTTCACAGGAAATGAGTTTGTAGTTGCTTATCTAGTTTGTATACCTCCTTTTTCGAGCTTGAAACAAGTATCCACTACTAAAACCTGAGGCCTTGGATTTGGTGTCGAAACTTCACCAAAATTTTGCAAGGATGATACAGATAAAAGCAGAATCAACATGAATACTGCAGCCCTTTTCAAGAAACATGGGCGAGTGGTAGTCATCTTTATTCAACGCAAAAGTTTCTTTTACTGTCTGGGTATGGTTTTGTGATATTCATGTGATTAGCTTTTGTGTTGAAAAAGAGAATAGCATTGAGCAGACATGGTCCTAGAAGAGGAAAATGGACATAAACATCATTCAAAGCGTGCACGCATGTGTTCATGGTTCAAAAGTCCGGACCATTTATGGGTGGGAAAGAGCATCCAATGGCAATAATGTAATGCTAAACAAGTTGAGCACAACTGTATTCATTCAAAGATTAAGCAAAGAATAAAAGAATTGGACAAGTTCAGTTATACGACTCTTGTGAAGGCAATGGTAAACACCGGCTAACTAGGAAGATGAAAAAAAATAATCAATAATAGACATAGTTGTGCAAATAAATCCCTGTCGATGAAATGATGGCCATTTAGGAGTGTCAGAATATTGGGGGAGAGGGTTGGTAGCTTTTTACAAGAAAATTGGTGCATCGTCTGTGTTAATACTCGGAGCTTCCACTGTAACCTCGATTGTTCTTATTCATCTTTCCCAATTCCATTTCTTGGGTGGTTTCCCGGGTTCGTTGGCCTTCACTGCTTGAACCAGATGGGTTTAAACCATACTCGCTGGTGGTGCGACCACCACTGTACTCGCTACTAGCGCCATACTCCTGGCTTTCCAATGCCATCTTCCTGTGGTTTATCAAGTCCAGGTTGCGTTGCTTTGTGTCATAGGGCCTTGAGTCAAAGTCAGAGCTTCCATGAGAACTGTAGAGACTGCTGTGCCCAGGCCTGATTCCTTCATTCAAATCGGACAGAGACACATCTCCCTCTAAAGCACGGACAACCTGTTTGTTGTATCCCGTAATATTGGTCAGAAGACACTTAACAAACTCAACTCTAAAAGCTCTTGGTGAATAAAATTTTACCTGACTCATCCGTGGTCGACGCCTTGCAGAATGCCGTACACAAGCTGCAGCACAAGCAACCATACGAGCCATCTCGTTGTGGTCGTAACTATTCCGCAGTCTAGGATCAACCAGTTCATCAAAGTCATCTGATTCCAAAGCTCGAGTGAGAAGGGGCCTTGCCTGCAACACCAATATGTAATCAGGAAGGGTTTTTTATGGGGAAAAAAAATTCTCAAGGTCCAACAGCATGGATGGAAACTCACCCACTCTACCAAACTATCATCCATGTAAGTTTGAGATGCATCAACAGGGCGGCGTCCAGTAACCAACTCCAGAAGCATAACCCCGTAGGAGAAAACATCTGACTTGTCTGTGAGTTTTCCACTAGATGCATATTCTGGAGCTAGATACCTAAGCAAATGAATACAAAAACATATGAATCATATATCTAACGCAGCCAAGTGGATATAACATGGTTCACAAAATGCTAGTCGTTCGAGACTAGACAAAATAAGATGAAAGATCTGGTGATGACACCAGTCACCTAATCTTTTACAAACAATTTTGAGAAACTGAGACCCTCTACTTTATAAGAAGCACATGACTGCAGTTGGTCTCAAGTATTGAACCAAACATACAAACTATTAGTTCTATGATTAACAATGGCTAAAATCAGGCTCTAGCAAAGAAATGCTCATTTGGGAAGAGCTAGAAACAAAAGTAAACTACTGTTCATACTTTGGGTAAAGTCAATGATGATAACTAGTTCCACTAGCGATTATTAATAACAAAGGAATGGGTCTCTTGAATCTTACCCAAAAGTCCCCATCACTCGGGTGGAAACATGAGTATTAAGATCAGAAGAAAGCTTGGCAAGACCAAAATCTGCAACCTGCACCCAAAATAGTGACACTTAATCATAAACACTCCTTGCACACAGAACTGATCAAACACAAGCATTTTATATAGTATATATTGGTCAGAACAATCTAAGTACCAATTTTGTAAGGGATACTTAGAGTTCAGGAATTCCCTTTTCTTCAAGAAATGTAAATAAGTAATGCTGTTATTAATTTTTGCACAGTTCATACCTTGCATTCAAACTTGAAATCCAAAAGTATATTAGCTGCTTTGATATCACGGTGAATGATTTTAGGATGACCTGCATGTACACATTATTTTGATTTAAAACCTAAAGTACCAACGTTAATGAAAATTAAATGCAGGCTGTGCATCAAACGAGGGACTTACAATCCTCATGAAGATATGCCAGTCCTTTTGCAGATCCTAATGCAATTTTCAGTCTTGTGGGCCAATCCATGGTAGGTCTCCCTTTTCCTACAATATGAACAATATCATCAGATCATTGCAATCAGAAGTAATGGAATATGGTGAACATCTTCTAAGCAGAGCTCTTTTACTTGAATATTATTTGGAAATCCATAGTAAAAACGCATACCATGCAAGTGGAACTCCATAGTGTTATTTGGAACAAATTCATAGACAAGTAGTCTTTCCGATCCAGTCATGCAGTATCCAACCAGTGAAACAAGATGTCTGTGATGTACACGGCTAATAATTTCAACTTCCGCCTGGAATTCACGCTCCCCTTGCCCACTTCCAGCCTTCAACTGCTTGACCGCTACTTCCTTCCCATTAGGAAGAACTCCTTTGTGAACATACCCAAACCCACCTTGTCCAAGTAAATTGGAATCCGAGAACCCTTCCGTTGCCAAAGCCAGTTCCTCATAAGTAAACGTGCTTTTAGAGAATCCCAACGAATACCCTGGTGGTGGAGGAGGTGGAAGCGGAGTTTCAGGCCCTGAATAATTAGAACCAGAACCCCCACTGCTGTAAGGTTGTGGTGGTGGCGTGTATCGTCCTGGAGAGTGAGGTGGTGGCCTGGATGCTACAGCTTGTGCTTGTGCAGAAGGCGGCTTCGGCATTGTGATTACATGATCTGGAGGTGGTGGAGGAGCTCCTTGATACGGGCGCGGTGGACCATAGTAAATTTCACCTGCAAAATACAATCAAACAGTAAGAATTGAGTATTACAGCAACTCAACAATAGACTACCAGATTCTCACTAAGCCTACATCCTAATCCATACAAATCAAATCACTGCAGGATTGTGATGGACACAATGGCCAGATCGAAACCTCATATAACTTCGAAAACACATTTCTAGCAATCAAATTGGTGAAAACCATGCACTGAATCTACAACTCTAAACCCGAAAAAACTAAGCAATCCCAGATCAGAAAATATGAAAATTGAAGCAAAGGTGATACCTTTAGGGCCGGTAGGAGGCGGCGGCGGAGGCACATAGTACACAGGCTCCTCTCTTCTTCTCTTCTTCTTCTTGGAGCAGAAAATGCAGCAAAGACTGAGCACCACTAGAATCGCCACCGCGCCGATAGCGATTCCGACTATGACCCCGGTGTCCATTCCCGACGAAGACGACGACGGCGACGTCGAAGGCGATTTCGGCGGCGGAGGGCTCTTGGTAGTGGTTGGCGTCGACGGCGTTTTAGGCGGTGGCGGAGAGGAGACTGTCGGGGTTGTTGGCGGCGGCGGAGAGGATCCCGGTGAGGTCGGAGCTGGAGTGGTTGGCGCTGGTGGTGAAGGTGAAGGTGGAGTCTTTGACGGCGGCGGTGGCGACGACGCCGGGGTGGTCGGCGGCGGTGCGCTGGGGGTGGTCGGCGGCGGAGCGGCGGGGGTTGTGGGAGGTGGAGCGGTTGGGGTGGTGGGGGCCGGGGCGGCGGGGGTGGGCGGCGGCGGGGAGGTGGTGTTGGTCGGCGGCGTCGCCGGCGACGGAGCTGTGGACATTGCTAATGAGAATGGGCAATTGGGTGTGTGAAAATGAGGGAAAGGTTGAGTCTTTCGTTCTCTCTAAACAAGTAGAGAGAGAGAGAGAGAGAATGTTTCAATGGCGAAAGAAAGAGAGAGAGAGAGTGAGATGCGTTAGCTTTATTGGGTTGGGGTTTATAATTCTGTAAATTCTGGTTCACGTGGCGTTTTGCTTTTGCTCTGCTCTGATGTGCTGTGTGGTTTTACAGAGAGAGAGAGAGAGAGCAGCTGCGGGTCTGAGACTGAAGAAGGAGGAGAAGGCTGGGTTGGTTTGGTGCTTCTGTTGAGGGTGGTGGGGTCTACACGATTGGTACGCGCGCGTTGCTCCGTCTTTCACTCACTCGTCTATTTGATGTTAATTGAGACTTTTATTATTCCCCTTTTTATTTGGTTGGTGAAATCGGACGGCCTTTTTTGTTTTTTCTTTTTTGTATAAAATTGAAAAATATATATATGTTTTTAAGCTAGTTGGTTTCATTCTACAAAAAAAAAAAAAAAAGAAGAAGAAGAAAAGATTGGTTTGATTAGCATGGACTTTGAGGTTGAGGGATGAAAATGATGGGGTGATACTGATGCTCATGATACCAATTGATCATTAGGTTATAGAACATAATCGTCTTTAGTGTTTACATACATCATAACTTGCGTTCATTCTAATCACATCAAATGCAAAGGTCGTCATTATCAAAAAAGTAGTAATAGTTAGGATTGAAGTCTTCCGAAAAATCATTGTTTCTAAATCCTTGTATGTTGCATATTAATCTTGTAGTTTAAAATACGGAGTTATGTTAATTGTTTCTTTCATCTCCTCGTGATTGGTAATCATTCTTTTAAGGCATAGTGCTTAAATCACTATTATCAGAAGCTAGAACCAACACAAAACCAGATTATATTCTATGACACAAAGATCTCCAATCTAATTAAAAATTAGGTATTTAGTATTTACCATTGGGGTGATCTATTTTCCTAGGAAATGTCACATATGGGTTTCCAAGATAAACAAATTTCATATCTTTGTTTGTGACAGGGAAAGGTTGATAGCAGTTGATATTTTAAATCACATATGATAGTCCTGGAATTGATTCTGTTTGCTTTAGCAATCCAATTACATTCCTCCCCCATTAAGATCACTTGGATCTAACTTTCCAGACAGAGACTCCAAATTAAGTTCCAAATTCCAAATGAGAAAGAAACAAAACATGTATGGGACAAACTTGTTGGTATTCCACAGGCCATACACTATCACAAACCAAATTGCTGCTTCCCGTAACTGTTGCTTCTTCCTAATTTTAAACTTGATTAAAGGCCCTAATCAAAATCTGTCAAATTTATAGAGGAGTGGTTATAGGTTATTTCATCCAACCAAATATGAGGAAGAACACTCTCAATCTCATATATCAACTTAAAGATAAATTCTTTATAATCTTTCCTACATAACGATTAACGAGCGATAATATATAATGATCTATTTGTAAAACACGATAATAAAGAGTCGCTCAACACCTAAATATAAAAGCAAACAGTAGACGATAGTATAAATTCTAAAATGTATTAGTTATGACTTCACGGCCTCTACACACAAAAGATCAAAGACTCTGGATCAAAAGGCGATAATTTGTTATAGTTATCATGTCATCACTCTAGAACTACCCATGTCAAATCACTATATGCTCTTTTTCTGTAATGGGAAAGTGATGTATATGCATATTAGACCAAAACACAAGAAGGTGAAAATCCCATAAAATCTTGATCATGATCATGTTCACACTCACTTGGAATCTCCACTAAATATCTCATACTCTATTGGTATTTAGCTTCCATGATTAACTCCATTATAAACTAAAATACAAGGCAAATACGCGTAAATTTTGTCTACCTAGAGAGCTTCAGTATGAAAGTGAGTTGTACAAACAAAACCCCCCATCAACAAGGTAAACCCAGAAAGCTGCATCAAAGATAATTAAAAACAAATAAATTAAGTCAATGAATTAGGTGATCTATTATCTTTAACTGGTGTGATTAATTTTGGTTATGCCATTTTCTTATAATGGGAGTAGAGCAGTGGCTGTTACTCTAAGTAAAAGCCATGGCAGTGCAGCTGGACATGACCTAAATATATATAGACATGCCAACCAATTCATTTATATAAATCATATTTGATGCTTTGACAATAATCGTCTTTAGGAGGGAAATTAGATTCTAATTAATCCCGCGTCAACCAAACTGCAGAGAAGACTAATTACGACGATTAGAGTAGGATTTGATTTTGGTTTTTCTGTAGGAATTGTAATGTTTTTGAGAATATAGAATGATTGAAACGGCCGAAATAAGCAGAGCCATTTGACATTTGTAGGCATGAGAAGCTTGGTCAAGAACCTCTTAATAATTCAGAAAAAGGTCTGCAATGGATTTGCCGGCGATTATTTCATGTTTGTTTTGTTGGGTTGGGTGGATTTAATTTCATGTTCCTTTTACTCATTCTTCATTCTTTTGTCTCATGAATTGGAAGGTTCCCTATCCTCTCAATTCCTCTGATGCATGCGTACATAACATTCATTCAATTTTGTACTATAATGCTTTGCCAACTTGGATGTGTTGGAGAAACTCATGCTTGGTATCTTATGTTGTTCTACATTAGAAAGATGATAACGTGTTGGTTGCGAAAATTAACCAAGATAAAGAGAAAGACTCTAATTTGAATTTCGGTTGACATGTCACTCTTGCTCGTATACGAATGTATGTGTATACTCATAAAAAAGATGTGTTAACATGATGAATTATTGTTAATTTTAGAAATATAAACTCCACACAAAAAGGAATGACGATGACAAATGATAGTAGAAAAGTAGAGTTTCTGGCAGATGGTTCGAGTTCGAGATAAGGTGAGCTGGTGGAAGGTATATATGTTCAAACATGTAATGCGGCATAGTTGTCAGCCGGGACATTTTACCTGACAAATGTCATCTGAAAATAGAAAAGAAATCTAAACTAGTATATTTGAGGCAAACTAAAAAATTAGCTTATATTTAGCTTATATTAGCTTATCTTTCCTGGGTTTGAAATTGGATTGTGAAGGGAGGTCCAATTGGCAAGAGCTCACATGGGATGGTATTATTTGTATTAGCTTCTCATAATTAGTGGCCATGACATTGGCTTTTTTCATTTGACTAAGGTATGAGAGAAAGGCATATATAGTTAATAGTTCAATCCAGCTATCTTCATTATCTTTTACTATAAGCAAATGAATATAATAAACTCACATCCTGCTGACTTTTACATGGTTTTCAAAATTTGCAAGTATGATTTGTTCATGTTTGTTGTTTCTGTGGAGACTGATTCCTTTTGACAGTTGATCCAAAGATTCCAACCCAACTGCTCTGTAAGGCTTCAACTTCTTCCTAATAGTATAAGGAATAATAGACAGAGATACACATAGGATGAAGGTGTTGATTTTACTTGATGTATATACTGTTACTTCTGAGACACAGCATATACAGTATACTAAGTGGAAACAAATAATATTATGAACAAAAGTCTTTACATATTTTCTGCCCACAGAGGTTGGATTTGCGAATGATATGCAGGTAGGCTCTTGATATGATCCAAGACGAATGAATGATTTACATAAGATTAGGGTCCGAATGGATGCAGGGTAAAAAAATGGTACCCCACATTTGTACGGTAACTTTCTGTGGTCTAAGTTGTACCCAGCCCTGTTTTGCAGCTGGTTCTTCACATATAGAATCTGCTTGATGTACTTCATAGCGGTTTCGGTTTTGAGTTTTTACTCCTTGGGGGAAGTTTTAAGTACCGGGAAAACTGCTGCTTGTGCTAGAAAGAATGATGAAGGCGCACACAACAGAGAGTGAGAAGACAGACACCCAAGTGTTCTCTGTGTACATCTCCATTGCATCGGTGAAGTAAAACCGAGTACGGTTTTCAGCCCAGTTACGGATTCTGTCTGCTTCTGCGGCATATAAAGCCTTTCCCTGCAAGTCATACCACAAATCAGTTCTAGCTTCTTTCCAACTACGCATATCTAGCAATCATCAAATATTGCACTGCAGCAATGTTATGAATGAAATGAGCAGTCTCAGCCTTAAGAATTTCTCATGCAAAGCATTTTTAAACTTTGGCCAGTACACTCATCAATAACGCCACTGAACTACAATTGATAAGAATCGAGTTTTAATCAAGGTCCAAGTTGATATTAGGAATGAATAATCAGTGGGATGCATTGAAGTTCACGAATTTGTTTGACTGAACTCATGTGTGCACCACTTGAGATGGTATGACAGCAAGTATTAGTCAGAGTACATCTTCCTCAGCAGCAAGTAAAAGTTACCTGTTCATCAAACCAGCGACCTCGTCGCAGCCATGCAGTTACCAGAGCAAGTAAGATTCTAGGTGGTGTCAAATAATTGATGGACTTCCCTGTTCCCTTTACAACCCGCATTCGTGGAACTAAAGTTCTGGCTACTGTTTCGGGAAGCTCGCATATGAAGTTGAACATCTGTTTATTTTTTAAACTGGATCCACTGCAAATAATCCATATAAAATCCATCAGATCATAGCATGAATAAAAAATCATCAATACAGGAAGCATTTGATCTGCAGGAGCAAACTCATAGAATAATGAGCCAGTGCTTGGAAAATTATTTTCTGAGGGGATGAGAAGTGACATTATCTAACATAAGTGAAAGAGTCAGTATTCCAGTGTACCTCAGAAGCAGATCAGTAAGCACCATTCCTGGAGATGCAGTGTGCACTCCTACTTTAGACCGCTTGCACTCCTCTAAAAGTGATGATTGGAGCTGTCTAAGACCACACTTGGTTGACCCATAGCTAAAGGTTAATAAAATAAAACATCATAAGCACTAGTTTCACCCAGAATAAGCAACTTTACAGTTACATTGCAAAGGCACTCACACAGCTGTCAAAGGAGTACTTGATCCTCCAGAGCCCGCCCCATCCATATTGAATATGTGCCCACCCTTAGGCTGATTTCTCATAATACGCATGGCTTCTCGAGTGCAGAGTATAGACCCCACCAGGTTTGTTGAGACAATCTAACAAAATAAGGTCACACCAAATTAGTTCAACATTTCCAAATGGTAATATGTTATCACCAGGTTTGACAGCCGATTAAGAACATAGAATCTCCTGCAAATGAATCATCATATCAAGCAACCAGACCATACATCAGGTAGCATTTCTGTAATATGTGATTATACCTGCTTAATGTCTTCATCACTAAACTGAAGCAAGGGTCTAAATCCTTTATTTGCACCAGCATTGTTTATCTGTCAAAATCGTGTACAAGTTAGATGGTAAAACATTTGATACTGCTAACTATTTGCAATCTGCATTCCAATAAATGAAATTTCCAGAACGCAGAGTCAACAATAAATTTTCAAAAACTCACCCAAATGTCAATGGAACCGAGTTCACTAATAGCAAAAGCTGCCAGCTTCTGCACATCATCACCTTCACAAACATCACAGGCTATTCCAACCACTTTCGCATGCGCCAGGTTGTTCCTAGATGAGCCACCTGCATTGGCTATACCATCCTTTAGGTTTTCCTCAAGCTCTCTGACAGTTGCTTGTACAGACTCAAGGCTGCCCTAACCAAAACCAGTAACTGAGATGGCATTAGTAATATTTCAACCACCATAGTACATGCCTCTTGATAAGTTTATGAATAATTAATGATCCAAATCTAAACACCACCTTCGAGAAGCAACAACCACGCGATCACCAGAAAGAAGAAATTCACGAGCAAGTGCTTTTCCAAGTCCCCTAGTACTGTACCAGCAAATCAAAACATACAAAAAACATCAGAATCACAAAATTGTTTCAAAGCAGGCAGGGAGACGACAGCAAGAAGAATGAATCTACCTTCCACTAATGACAACATTACGCGGACCAGCACGACAGTGCTCCTCTAGAACCAAATTAGATCCTATCATAGTCCCAATAATGATTCCTCCAAGCCAGCTATACCAAACTAGAGTATTCAACTGACTGTCTCCACCTTCAGAAAATATATTCCCAACAGTTAGATAAGCCAGTCACAAATGGAAACAATACATATCATAAGAACACTCAATTACTCAAAAAAGTAACAAGCTTTCTAACCTGACAACTGAGACCCAATTGTTAGTATAACTCCAGTGCTCATCATGGTCACGATATACCTTCCAATTTGAACAGCAGCCTGATTGTTTCAGAGAGGTAACAAGACACTGTTAAAATTTGAAAAATACATCTTAAATCAAAATTTCTTGTAAACAAATCTATTACTGCAACATCTTGGGCTTAAGCTCATTTTTCCCAAGCATTCATAAGAAGCTTCAAGATTCAAACTTCGAAGTAGTTTCTTCCACCCAACAAGAGATTTAACTCAGAAAATTTCATGTATGACATTAGTAAAAATTCAAATACTACAAAATTTTAGCTTTAGATAACATTCATCATAAAGATTCAAACTTTGAAGTAGTTTTTTCCACCCAAATACATAATTAACTCAGAAAATTGTTACTTGAATGAAAACCAGTGACAGTAAAAAGAGTACTTACCGAGGAGCAAACCTCCTCAACTTTAGCCACAGCCTTCTTGTACTCCTCAGTATGCCTAGACCTCAAACCCACACCACCCAAAAGCGTAGACCTCAAACACTTCCAAACCCCACTTCCCTTCTTCAACTTCACCTCACCTTCTTCCTTGGACTCTTCAGCCCTGAAAGACCTACACAGCTGTCTGGAGCACAACCCATTACGACCCAAACCAGTCGGGCGAAAACCCGACCCGAATACGACAGTTGGGCTCTGGTAGTTGAAGCTGTCTAGGCTCTGTGGACATATGTGAAGCCTTGCAACCATGGCCATTGGAGATAGTTCAGGGTCTGAAAGTTCATCAACCAAAAAAAGAAAGCTCCAAACTACAAAATCATTCTTTTGGAGATTAATGTGGGATGAAACAGTAACGTTAAATAAGGAAAGTGTTGGGTTTGGTTTAGAAGTTAGAAGTGAGATATTTTGGGTTTGGCCGGAGAGTAGTGGGGAGCTTCAAGCTAGGGGACAAGAGGGTGTGTGATGACCACACGTTACGCAACCTGATCTTTGCTTGGAAATATGTGACACGTGTCGGGGTGGGTCTGTGTCATCGTGCCGTTTCTGTAATGGTTGGATTTTGGGGTGAAGAAGATGAGGCTTGTACTCATTAAACACTGATTTGGTTTGAGTAATGGAATTGGTTAGGAAGAGATGGAAGACTAACCGAGGTCCAGGTTTTGTAGGGCTCGGGTTCGAATCCGGTTTGATAGTTTATCCGGGTACTTCTTTCTTTATGCAGGCCCAAGTTTTGTACAAGGTGGATGAAGATTGCAAATTTTCTGAAAGGTTTTACAGAAATTGAGTCTCGCATCGATTTTCATATAGAAGAATAATGAAATTCACACTCCTAGCTTTGTAATTCACACTCATCGTTTGCTCTTTTAATTGAGAATAATAAATAAGAGGTGCTAAAAAATAGAAACACAATGTAGTTTTAGAGATATAAACATGAATCATATAGGTCGGTTAAAGACAATCACTTGTTCACCTCTTATCAAGTTTGGCTCATAAACATAGTCACGAAGTCATGATACTACTGTTTCGCTATATGCATATGTTAAAATCAATAAAATGAGAGTTTAGAGATCGATCTTTGTTCTTTATGTTTAAATACGAGTATCAAAATAAACACTTCTTATTATCACAGTGACTGATTGCATAGTGTTTATTTACAATGAGTATGAATTAAACCGAAAATGGGTCAAACAAAGTGAAGTGTATAATTCTATACATCAAGTAATCAACAAGCACATGATGCATAGGAGTCTGGTTAGACGACCAAGTTGCCAAATGAATAAGGCAAAGAAGGTGGACGACAGCTTCCTGTGCTTAGTTAAATCACATGTTGCCAAGAATAAATAGCATATAATTGTCTTATTTTGGTGCTAAATAATTGGGAATGGAATGGAACTAACATGAACTCATTAGTCTTATCTTATATTTAAGTTAAACCACGGTTAAGTGCCCAGAAGTTCTTTCCTGGCATCATGCCCCCATCTATGCAAAATCATCGGTGGACTTCTGCACGTGCTTAATTTCTTCCTTGTTCGAACTTTTCATGTGTGTTTAGATTCTTGTTAGAAATATTTTTGTGATAGAAAAAGTAATAACTGACTTACCGTTGATGGTTATATTACGATTAACGACACTTAAAATATATCATCAAGTCAAAAAAAGAGTATTCAGTCATAAAAATCAAGTTTTTAACATAAAAATCATGTTCAACGACTCGACGAGTTGATAAGTCTAATTTACTAAACAACCAATACATAAGCGATGCGATTACAACCATGAAAATTTTATTTAATGTTGCGTCCGCCCTTAAGTTTAATCAATCATTTAGTACTCTACCATTAACTAAAATATAAAAGATCTCTCACAAAGAGAAGTTACATGCTATAAATAAATGAAAGAGATAAGAAATCTTATATGGTATGTAGCTAACTTAAAATGCTAAATTAAAATTTAATTTCGATCTAAATTTCCATTATTGTTGGCTAATAGCTTTGGCCAAAAATAATGATTGCCGCGGTGACACACAATAGTTTTAGACAAACCTCCGAGTCCTCTCCCCCTCTAAAATCTCTGCTCCTCGTCTTCTTTCTCTCCATTCATTTTCAACCATCTTTCCCTTCTTGGTTTTTAGACCAAAGACCCCAACATGCAGAGGAACCCAGATCAACGGTCGAGATCCGCCAAGCCCACCACCATCCACGGCTACGCTCACTCCGGCGACCTTTCTGGGTTTCAGAAGCTGCTCCGAGAAAACCCAGCTCTGCTCAATGAAAGAAATGCCATTGTAAGATCTCATTCTGGGAGCATTTTGTTTGTTCCTTTTCTTCTGTGTGTTTAATTTGGTGAATTGAATGCTTTTGATCATATTATCATGTGGGATTTGGGTTCTTTAAGCTTTACAATGCTGGGTTTGATGATTGGTTGAGGAAATTTGGGACCTTTATTGCATTGAGGAAGCAAAGGATTGATTTTTTTTGTTTGGTGAAAATGTAATGTAGTGGGAATGTAGTGAATTTTAAGTACCCTTTGATGTTCTGAGCAGAAATTGGGCTGGATCTGCTGCTAAACATGAGATCCATAGTTCAAAGCACGAACCTTTATCTTTTGGCCAGTTCATGAAGTTAAGTTTTTGATACTGGGAAATGTTAGGGTAGAAGGTAGCAAGGAAATGAGATTAGGACCACATTGGGGGTAGTTTGGAATAGATTATTTGAAGAGACTATACAAGATCACCACAACCCCAATTCACTTATTTCGTACTAGATTGCTCATTGCCGCATAGCAGAGGTACATGATTCTCTGAAGTGCGGCTTTGTGAAATATTAAAGTTGGTAGTGACTGATGTGCAGTGAGAGAGTTCGGTGAGTTGTTTTAGTCATCTGTCAATAAACTTAACCACTTGATATTTAAGGTCCCAGTAGTACTTATATGATGAACAAAAAAAAAAAAAATCTTATACTTAAGGTAGAATGGTAACGTTTTTTGGTAGCGTGATTACACTTGAATATGAATAATCTGGTAAGGTGTCTTTATTCTCTGACAGCATCCACCGTTTCCTAAATGCAGATGGTACAAACTCCGCTTCATGTTTCTGCTGGTAACAATAGGTCTGAGATAGTTAAATTTCTTCTTGATTGGCAAGGGCCGGAAAAGGTTGAGCTGGAAGCCAGAAACATGGTACGCATGTGTTTTCTTTCAGCAGAATTTGTATTACATAGATCATTCTGAAAGTGAAAGTAAAGTTATATGCTTAATTAATAGATATTTATTTTATTTCTGGGTTTCCCAACATGTTTACTTTGCAGTATGGTGAAACACCATTACACATGGCAGCAAAGAATGGATGCAACGATGCTGCACAGTTGCTTCTTGTCCATGGTGCTTCCATTGAAGCCAAAGCAAATGTGAGTTCTCTTTTCACCTGAATTTATAATCGAGTGTGAGACTATTATGCCAATGTGTTAGTCTCATTTTAAAAGTTCATTCTCATTTGTCCATGCAGAATGGAATGACACCGTTACACCTTGCTGTTTGGCATTCACTTCGAGCTGAAGATTTCTCAACTGTTAAAACATTGCTTGAGAACAATGCTGATTGTAGTGCCAAGGACGATGTATTGTTCGTTGCATTTACTTACAGTTTTGGTTTATTCTAATCAACGCCTAAAGTAATGCTCTGATATTATCATGAAATTGTAGGAAGGCATGACTCCTCTAAATCACATTCCGAAAGGCCGTGAAACTGAAAAGTTGCGGGAACTATTACAGTGGCACGTTGAAGAGCAGACAAAAAGAAGGGCAATACAAGCATGCACTGAAACTAAAGCTAAGATGGATGAACTAGAAAATGAATTGTCAAATATAGTTGGTTTGCAAGATCTCAAAGTACAACTACGGAAGTGGGCCAAAGGGATGCTTTTGGATGAGAGGCGTAAGGCCCTTGGTCTCAAAGTTGGTGTAAGGAGACCCCCTCATATGGCCTTCCTTGGCAATCCTGGAACAGGTAAGCAGTGCTAACTGTGTTTTGCTTTGTGGTTCTTAAATCACAATGCATCTTTTTCGGTCAGCATTATGTAAATAGTTGTTATCAACAGGTAAGACCATGGTAGCTCGTATTCTTGGAAGATTACTTTATATGGTGGGAATTCTACCAACTGATAAAGTAACTGAAGTACAGCGGACAGATTTGGTTGGGGAATTTGTTGGTCATACGGGACCAAAAACTAGGAGGAAGGTAAAAACTTGTGTTTTATGAAGGTCTTATTGTGGTACTACTTTACTGTGACACAACTAATTACGAAATTTCTACACAGATTAAAGATGCAGAGGGAGGAATTCTTTTTGTAGATGAAGCTTATCGACTGATACCTATGCAGAAGGCAGATGATAAAGACTATGGGTTGGAAGCATTGGAAGAGATCATGTCTGTCATGGATAGTGGAAAGATTGTAGTTATATTTGCTGGATATAGTGAACCAATGAAACGTGTAATTGCTTCCAATGAAGGTTTCTGCCGACGAGTGACCAAGTTTTTCAACTTTAGTGACTTCAGTCCTGAAGATCTAGCAAAGATTCTTCATCTCAAGATGAATAATCAACCAGAGGAGAGCATGTTGTATGGATTCAAACTACATTCTTCTTGCAGTTTAGAAGCTATTGCAGAACTGATTCGAAGAGGAGCAACAGAAAAGCAGTGTAAGGAGATGAATGGAGGTTTAGTGGATACAATGTTAGTTAATGCTAGAGAGAGTTTGGACCTTAGACTCAATTTTGATTGTATAGACACAGAAGAACTTAGAACAATCACCTTAGAGGATTTACAAGCAGGCCTTCAGATATTGTCACAATGAGATTGCAGGTTTGGGATAAGTTTAGTAAAACAACAGGGAAAAGGTCGTAAGATCTTTACACCAGATGAGCTTTACTGGTTTTGCTCAGATTGATTCGAAGTATTTGTTTCTCCAGCTTCCCCTATCCATTTCTACAGGAGGTTCTGCAACACTTCACTGCTGGAGATATCTGTATAAACTCATGCGCAGTGCTTTGGACTATTGCAGCGCCTATTCTATTCTTGTGATTGATGATTCACTTCTGGGCAGTTATTGATGTAATTGGTATTCTTTGTACTGTAATCTTGCTTTTGTATCACCAATTCTTCTCTTCATTTATGAATTAGTTCCTGCAGCTCTAAACCATTTTATACCAATAATTCAGCATATTGTTCATCACTCTGTAAATTACTCTTCTCATTTTGTAATTATCTTTATCATTTCACTAAGATTTGTTCTCTGATCTCCCTCTTTCATCTTTTTCAATAACCTCCCAAATGTGATACATTACAACAAATAATTATGAAAAAAATTCAGTTTACTCTTCTGAACTTTAGGTTTAGGTCTAAAATTAGTCTGATACCTCATTTTTTTTTTAATCAGTTTCATTCTGAAACTTTTAAAATGACATCAATCTTGACTAAAATGACTAAAATAGCCTTTATTAATCATTTTACTCTCTCTCTCTC